>NC_045996.1:16579999-16582499 GCF_010909765.2 Amblyraja radiata
ACATGGATAGGATTGGTTTAAAGCGATGTGGGCCAAAGGCAGGCAGGTGGGACAGGTGTAGCTGGGACATGTTGGTCGGTGTGGGCAAGTTGGGCTGAAGGTCTCCACACTGTATCACTCTATGACTCCATGAACAGGTTAGGGTGAGGTTATAACTGCTGCTGCCCTCTGCTTGCAGCGTGAGGCGAGGAGAGGAGAGTTCACCAGCTCCACAGGACAATGTCAACGCATCATTAGAGGGGGAGGAGAATGGGAACATATAATTGCTTTCTCAACAGATGGCCAACGATTGTTGTGAGCTGGAGGGAGCAAAGGGAAGAGTCGCAGGTACGTTCTTCTGCACAAAGCTCTCTCCGCGCGGACAAATAATGACCTTGTTGTGTGCTGAGCGCTGGCGCAGCGGGTAGAGCTGCTGCCTCACAGCGCCAGAGACCCGGGTTACATCCTGACTACGGGTGCTGTCTGTACGGAGTTCGCACGCTCTCCCCGTGACCTGCGTGGGTTTTCTCCCAGTGCTCCGGTTTCCTCCCACACTCCAAAGACGTGCAGGTTCGTAGGCTAATTGGCTTTGATAAAATTGTGAATTGTCCTTAGTGTTATTCTTAGAATAAAGGGGAGGTCATTTAAGACTGAGGTGAGAAAAAACTTTTCCACCCAGAGAGTTGTGAATTTGTGGAATTCCCTGCCACAGAGGGCAGTGGAGGCCAAGTCACTGGATGGATTTAAGAGAGAGTTAGATAGAGCTCTAGGGGCTGGTGGAGTCAAGGGATATGGGGAGAAGGCAGGCACGGGTTATTGATTGGGGACGATCAGCCATGATCACAATGATTGGCGGTGCTGGCTCGAAGGGCCAAATGGCCTCCTCCTGCACCTATTGTCTATGTTTCTATGTGTGTAGGATAGTGTTGATGTGCAGGGATCGCACATCAGCGAGGACTCGGTGTGCCGCGATAGGGCCAGTGCGTGGAAACAGGCCCTTCGGCCCACCGAGTCCGTGCTGACCAGCGATCCCCGCACACCAACACTATCCTACACACACTAGGGACAATTTACAATTTTACCGAAGCCAATTAGCCTACAAACCCGCATGTTTTTGGAGTGTGGCAGGAACCTGGAGCACCCGGAGAAAACCCACGAGGTCACGGGGAGAACGTACTGTACAGACAGCACCCATAGTCGGGATGGCACCCGGGTCCCTGGCGCTGTGAGGCAGCAGCTCTACCCGCTGCACCACCGTGGTAAAGTATCTGCAGCCACAGCTGGACACTCATCACCAGCTACATCACCCCCCTTGTTGTTCATCGATTCTACAGCGTGCAACAAGGCGTTGAACGCCCAGAAGGAGTGGTTGACGGAGAGGCTCGACACGGCGCTGCATGAAACACGAGACTTTTGTTTTTTCATATCATTGAATATGAGATAACATTAATCACCGCATGAAAGAAGAAAATATTAATTAAAATTAGTCAGACTGCAATCATGACGGGCGCTATCATGATTCGAAACAGATCACTATAAATATCAATGATTATCTAAAAACATGTAATTATCTTTCTCTTGAGAGCATAACAGCTTCTTTTTCTCTTTTCATTAAACTTCATATTGAATATGAACAAATTTTGTGTTTCAGTAGCTAACCCGCAGATTCCTTCCTGATTAGTACGGGTGTCAGGGGTTATGGGGCTAGGAGGGAGAGATAATAATAATAATAATGGATGGGATTTATATAGCGCCTTTCTAATACTCAAGGCGCTTTACATCGCATTATTCATTCACTCCTCAGTCACACTCGGTGGTGGTAAGCTACTTCTGTAGCCACAGCTGCCCTGGGGCAGACTGACGGAAGCGTGGCTGCCAATCTGCGCCTACGGCCCCTCCGACCACCACCAATCACTCACACACATTCACACACATTCACACACAGGCAAAGGTGGGTGAAGTGTCTCGCCCAAGGACACAACGACAGTATGCACTCCAAGCGGGATTCGAACCGGCTACCTTCCGGTCGCCAGCCGAACACTTAGCCCATTGTGCCATCTGTCGTGGTTTTTTAAGAAGGAACTGCAGATGCTGGAGAATCGAAGGTAGACAAAAGTGCTGGAGAAACTCAGCGGGTGCAGCAGCATCTATGGAGCGAAGGAAATAGGCGACGTTTCGGGCCGAAACCCTTCTTCGGACTGAAGTTGAATGCCATGCATGATTGAATGCATTCAGCCATGGTTGAATGATGGAGTAGACTCGATGGGCCGAATGGCCTGATTCTGCTCCTATCACCTATGAACATCAAAGCAGAAATGAGTTTATTGTGCACGAGGAAGGAACTGCAGATGCTGGTTTACACCGAGGATAGGCACAAAATGCTGGAGTAACTCTGCGGGTCAGGCAGCATCTCTCGAGAGAAGAAGAAACCAGTGTTTCCGCACTGTATCTCTAAACTAAACTAAACCAAGAAGGCAGGAGAATGGGGTGAGAAGGGAGAGATAGATTAACCATGGTTGAA
>NC_045996.1:16592499-16656569 GCF_010909765.2 Amblyraja radiata
CGGTTGTAACAACACATCTGCTGGTGGTCGCAGCGGTGCTTGTGTAGTTGGGTAACAGACTTGGCCAGGCAGGTGGACACACCTGTAACTGCAGTGGACATCCGACTGGACATTAGACATTACTCGGTCTGAGGTACATATACGAACTGGGATAGGAACAGTTCCATCCATGGCCACAAATAGTGGGCGCAGCCCAGACCATCACACAAATCAACCTCCCTTCCATCACCTCCATCTATACCTCACGCTGCCTCGGCAAGGCCAGCAGCATCATCAAGGACCAGTCTCACCCCGGTCACTCCCTCTTCTCCCCTCTCCCATCAGGCAAGAGGTACAGAAGTGTGAAAACAAACGCACACCTCCAGATTCAGGGACAGTTTCTTCCCAGCTGTTATCAGGCAACTGAACCATCCTACCACAACCAGAGAGTGGTCCTGAACTACTATCTACCTCATTGGTGACCCTCAGACTATCCTTGATGGGACGTTGCTGGCTTTACCTTGCACTAAACGTTATTCCCTTTATCCTGAATCTGTACACTGTGGACGGCTCGATTGTAATCATGTGTTGTCTTTCCGCTCACTGGTTAGCACGCAACAGAAGCTTTTCACTGTACCTCGGTACACGTGACAATAAACTAAACTAACTTGTGTGTGGGTGACTGGCTGTCCACAGATTAGCTGTGCTCCTGTGCTGGCAACTTACAACAACTGGGACTTGAAAATGCCACAAAACTGGCGAATCTGTGTACTGAAGATTGACACAAAAAGCTGGAGTAACTCAGCGGGACAGGCAGCATCTCTGGAGATAAGGAATAGGTGATGTTTTGGATTGAGAACCTTCTTCAGACGACCTGATACGGCACCTATCATTCCCTCCAGAGATGCCGTCTGGCCCGCTGAGTTACTCCAGCATTTTGTGTCAATCTACAGTATAGAAACATAGACAATAGGTGCAGGAGTAGAGGCCATTCAGCCCTTCGAGCCAGCACCGCCATTCAATATGATCATGGCTGATCATCCAACTCAGTATCCTGTACTTGCCTTCTCTCCATACCCCCTGGACCCTTTAGCCACAAGGGCCACATCTAACCCTCTTAAATATAGCCAATGAACTGTGGCCTCAACTACCTTCTGTGGCAGAGAATTCCACAGATTGTGTGAAAAATGTTTTCCTCAACTCGGTCCTAAACGATTTCCCCCTTATCCTTAAACTGTGACCTCTTGTTCTGGACTTCCCCAACATCGGGAACAATCTTCCTGCATCTAGCCTGTCCAACACCTTAAGAATTTTGTAAGTTTCTATAAGATCCCCCCTCAATCTTCTAAATTCTAGCGAGTACAAGCCGAGTCTATCCAGTCTTTAAGCATCTGCAGTTCCTTCCTACACGACTCTGTACACTCAGTGTGCGACTGCTATACACGTGTACTGTATCTGAGATACTTATCTAAGATGTATCTAAGTGTTCGTATAGGGTGATTTCACGAAAGGTCACTGGAGCGTAGATCCGCACCCACGTGACCGAAAATTTTAACTGGGGGACAAGCGTCACTTCCAGTACATGTTAGTGAATGGGAAAACACGCACTTTCACACCCATTAAAAACATCGAAAACGGCCAGTTTTTGAGCTGCAATTTACTGAGCCAGTCGGGGTGACCGTGAGGAACAGATACCTAAATTTACAGTCCAAAAAAAAGATAGAAACTAAGGTAAATTCAAGAGGGAGCTGAAGGTGTAAATACAGCGGAAGTGGTTAGCGGACATTTGCCGTGGAGATTTAAAGATCCAAAATATCGGGAATTATCGCGTTTGCTCGTGCATTTCATCAAAAGTGGCATTATTGACTTTTTGTGCACAAGAACGCCATCAACTTGCAGAGCTATAGATGCTTGAGCTGCAACCAAATCTGCTTTAATACTCTCTTCTTGTTGCACGTGCATGGCGTTCTTGTGCACATTGTCTATCCTGCTCACAGTGGGTGTCCAATCAGGATTGTCGACATCATTCCATGCTGCAGGCTTGTCTGTTATTAGATGATAAATAAATAAATAAGTAGTTTGGGTGATTGTGCAGGCTTTAAACAAGAAACATTGAGAAATATATTTTGGCAAATGTTAAAATGTCCTGCTTTTGTCCAACAGCTGACAATTATCCCATTCCTTAGCTTGCATCTCAGTAAAATTTATTTCAAAACGCATTGATAGTTTACAATTATTTAAATGGTAAATGGAGCTTCAGAAGCGTTTTCATTTTGCATGTTAAAACCCACCCGAGAACCATGGGCGATTTTGCAATTTTACTGACGGATTTTTAACTTTTAATACTTTTCATATAACAAATGAATAAAGATAAAAAGTCAATAATGCCACTTTTGATGAAATGCAGCGAGTAAACGCGATAATTCCCGATATTTTGGATCTTTAAATCTCCACAAATGTCCGCTAACCACTTCCGCTGTATTTACACCTTCAGCTCCCTCTTGAATTTACCTTAGTTTCTATCTTTTTTTTGGACTGTAAATTTAGGTAGCTGTTCCTCACGGTCACCCCGACTGGCTCAGTAAATTGCAGCTCAAAAACTGGCCGTTTTCGATGTTTTTAACGGGTGTGAAAGTGCGTGTTTTCCCATCCACTAACATGTACCGGAAGTGACGCTTGTCCCACAGTTAAAATTTTCGGTCACGTGGATGCGGAACTACGCTCCAGTGACCTTTCGTGAAATCACCCTATACGAACAGTATACAAAACTTACTTCACTGTACCTCGGTACATGTGACAAATAACGTCCCGTAACATAACATAAGAAAGGAAAGTGGCTGAAAACTGGCCTCTGCGATAATGGAGATTTCATTAGGAAACCGAGATGGATTATCAATTTAAGTGAAGATGAATGTAAATATTTCATCCTTGGCTTCTGAGCTCATTGACTAGTCCCCATCTTCTGATTAATTGCCCCACACACCCATAGCCAGACATCACTGCACAATTCCATTGGGGGTGAGTATAATTATTTCCTGCTTGTCCCCTTCAGCTCCCCGCATAGTTTTTCTCTTGGCTGAGTCTGGTTTAGTTTAGAGAAACAACGCAGGAACACCGAGTCCACGCCGACCAGCGATCCCCGTACACTAGCGCTATCCCACACACACACACACACACACACACACACACACACACACACACGCACACGCGCACACGCGCACACGCGCACACGCGCACACACGCACACACGCACACACGCACACACACACACACACACACACACACACACGCACACACACACACACACACACACACACACACACACACACACACACACACACACACACACACACACACACACACACACACACACACACACACACACACACAGGATGATTCACACTTATACCAAGCCAATTAACCTACAAACTACGTCCTTGGAGCGTGGGAGGAAACCGAAGCACCTGGAGAAAACCCACGAGGTCACGGGGAGAACATGCAAACTCTGTACAGACAGCACCCGTAGTCAGGATCGAACCCGGGTCCCTGGCCATGTGAGGCAGCAGCTCTACCCGCTGCACCACCGTGCTGCCCAGTTAGAAACTAAACCGGATACTGGCTATGACACAGCTGTCAAGATAAATAATAATAATAATGGATGGGATTTATATAGCGCCTTTCTAATACTCAAGGCGCTTTACATCGCATTATTCATTCACTCCTCAGTCACACTCGGTGGTGGTAAGCTACTTCTGTAGCCACAGCTGCCCTGGGGCAGACTGACGGAAGCGTGGCTGCCAATCTGCGCCTACGGCCCCTCCGACCACCACCAATCACTCACACACATTCACACACATTCACACACAGGCAAAGGTGGGTGAAGTGTCTTGCCCAAGGACACAACGACAGTATGCACTCCAAGCGGGATTCGAACTGGCTACCTTCCGGTTGCCAGTCGAACACTTAGCCCATTGTGCCATCTGTCGTCCCAATGACCAAAAGATGAACAAATGACCTCTCCTGAAAGTTATTGGCAAAGCAGGTGGGATTGTATGTTTAAGAAGGAACTGCAGATGCTGGAAAATCGAAGGTACACAACCGAAGGTGGGATTTTATGTTGACCACCTTTACTGAAACTAGCATCTTATTTCAGATTTACTTAATCATCTGAACTATATTCCCAGCGATCGCTGCTGTGAGATTTGGACTCGCTGCTGGGTCATTTGGCCCAGACGCGTCCACAGAACATGTCCTATCCCGGGCGAGAGTCTCATTAGTCATTAGACTCTCATCAAACCAACCCTAGAGGCAGCTGCCAAAGCCGGTGACCACAGGAAACCTCACCATGCCTATCCAACGTGGGACCATCCATCTTTGTGTCTAGCATCGGTGTAAACCTGCATCTGCAGCCAGAACTTGTTTAGCTTCTAATGAGAAAGCACGGTGGAGCAGCGGGTAGAGCTGCTGCCTTCTCAGCGCCAGAGACCCGGGTTCGATCCCGACTACGGGTGCTGTCTGTACAGAGTTTGTCCCTTCTCCCCCTAAAAATATTGGCATTGGGAGACAAAGTGAAAAAGGGTAATATGGAAGGAACACGAACATGAGTTGGGACTTGAGGACCTGTAGGGTGACTGAGATAGCTCAGGACGGGCAGCATTGCATGCCTGCCTGGAAGTTAATAGCCTTGGATTTGAGGCTAGGGGAACGAGGGACATTCCCCATCTGTCGCTCCCATTACTAATTACTGGAATGTGACATTCCACCATCCTGCATTACGTCCCAACCGGCTCATAACATTTAGGAAGGAACTGCAGATGCTGGTTTACACCGAGAAAAGACACAAAATGCTGGAGGAACTCAGCGGGACAGGCAGCGTCTCTGGAGAGAAGGAATCTATAACCATATAACCATATAACAATTACAGCACGGAAACAGGCCATCTCGGCCCTACAAGTCCGTGCCGAACAACTTTTTCCCCTTAGTCCCACCTGCCTGCACTCATACCATAACCCTCCATTCCCTTCTCATCCATATGCCTATCCAATTTATTTTTAAATGATACCAACGAACCTGCCTCCACAACTTCCACTGGAAGCTCATTCCACACCGCTACCACTCTCTGAGTAAAGAAGTTCCCCCTCATGTTACCCCTAAACTTCTGTCCCTTAATTCTGAAGTCATGTCCTCTTGTTTGAATTCTTGAATCTACTAATCAAGAATCTATCTCCCCCTTCAAAATATCACTGATTTGGCCTCCACAGCCGTCTGTGGCAATGAATTCCACAGATTCACCACCCTCTGACTAACGAAATTAAAGATCTCCTTCCTAAAAGTACGTCCTTGAATTCTGAGGATATGACCTCTAATCCTAGACTCTCCCACTAGTGGAAACAACCTCGCCGCATCCACTCTATCCAGGCCTTTCACTATTCGGTAAGTTTCAATGAGGTTGCCCCACATTCTTCTAAACTCCAGCGAGTACAGGCCCAGTGCCGACAAACGCTCATCATAGGTTAACCTGGTCGGGATATCGGACAATAGTTTGCAAACATTACTCCCAAAATAAACAACTTACAAACTTGTTCCAGCACATGAAGAAGTTGATGTATAAAATATGTTTACCTTGACCTCACTCCCATTCCACTGTTCTTTAATAAGTGACAAACTTGAACCTATTATAAATAGAGCTTCATGAAATATACAAGGCCCTTCATAAATCATTCAGCACTTCAATAAATATATTCCTTCAGCCGTTCACGTTGTGTGGAGAGAGAACTGCTGCAGTGGACGTGCTCAACTTCATGTGTCCACCTGATGGTGATGAGCAGACTGGGGTCTGTAACTCCCCCGTCCCCACCCCCAAAAACGCTCATCTCCCCACTGGCTTCAAGGAACCCCTCTCCCTCTTGTGGACAACCTGAAGACAATCCAGACAATCCCTGCCTCCCCTCGTTTGACTCCTTCAACACAGACATTGTGGGCTGGAGGGTCTGTTCCCAGTTGAACTGTCCTATGTCCCATGTTCTAGGTCCTGTTCTATGTTCTATGTCCTGTCCTATGTTCTATGTCCCATGTCCTATATCCCATGTTCTATGTTCCAGGTCATGTTCTATGTCCTATGTCCCATGTTCTATGTTCCAGTTCTATGTTCTATGTTCTATATCCTGTTCAATGTTCTATCCCATGTCCCATGTCACGTTCTATGTTCTATGTCCTATGTCCTGTCCTGTGTTCTATGTCCTGTCCTATGTCCTATGCCCTATATCCCATGTTGCATGTTCTATGTTCTATGACCCATGTTCTATGACCCATGTTCTATGTTCTATCCCATGTCCCATTCTATGTCCCATGTCCTATGTCCTATGTCCTGTCCTGTGTTCTATGCCCTATGCCCTGTTCTATATTCCATGTCCCATTCTATGTCCCATGTCCCATGTCCTATGTCCTGTCCTGTGTTCTATGCCCTATGCCCTGTTCTATATTCCATGTCCCATGTCCCATGTTCTATGTTCTATCCCATGTCCCATTCTATGTCCCATGTCCTATGTCCTGTCCTGTGTTCTATGTCCTGTCCTATGTCCTATGCCCTATATCCCATGTTGCATGTTCTATGTTCTATGACCCATGTTCTATGACCCATGTCCCATTCTATGTCCCATGTCCCATGTCCTATGTCCTGTCCTGTGTTCTATGCCCTATGCCCTGTTCTATATTCCATGTCCCATGTCCCATGTTCTATGCATGTTCTACAGCGTGATCTGCCTGGATAGCACACAAAACAAAGTTTTAGATGCACGTACCATCAATAAACCAATAGGTATTTTTTAAGGGATGAAGAGAATTTGTGAAATAGACTGGCAACAATGCAACACAACAAGTATGTGAGGCAACAGAGGCAAGAATGTAACACGGTGTCGGGGAGAATGAGAGAGAATAAATTCTTGCCAAAAGGAAAAAACTAATTAAACACTTCTGAGCCTTCATTGAGAGGCTGCAAACCTTCAGGGAATGGAGAGAGATAATGTGAAGTGTAGAGACAGCGATGAGAGAGAATATGAAGAGGATTCCTTACAAAGGTAGAACAAGTTGCAAGGTAAAGATGGGGAATGACATACAACTGTCAAGGACATATATAAACCGGTGAAATGATTTACAGCGATATCAGTTAAAAACGGGAGTTAGGATTGCTGCTGAGTAGGTAGAAAATCACAGCTGGCAACAAGAGGGAGATGCTGGAACAATGGTCTTTATTTGTGTTTTGGTCTTCAGCAGGTGGATGTGACATTGGGTGGTGAGATTGGCCTGGAGATAGTTGCAGTCAAGGCAGGAATATTATATAAACCATTCAAATTCTCAGAGGATAAGATTTCTGGCCCAGATGGTTTATATCTGTGGATTTAAAAATAGGGCAAAGCAAAAGCAGAAACATGACTACACATATTTAATAATTAATTGGGAAAATGCTGCAGTGCCTGGTGACTGATGGAGAGCGAATGTAATTGCTGGATTTACAGCAAACATGAGAATAAACTAAGCTCAGAGAGTTGTGGAGCAGCCAGCTTGACATTCTGAACAAGAAACACCACAAAGGAGCAAACAATGGGGAAATATCCAGAAACACAGCATAGAAACAGGCCCTTTGGCCCACAGCATCGATGCTACCCCTTGTACTTCACTATGCCCACCATATTTACCCAAGGGTGTCGGAGGTTATGGGGAGAAGGCAGGAGAATGGGGTTAGGACGGAGAGATAGATCAGCCATGATTGAATGACAGAGTAGACTCGATGGGCCGAATGGCCTAATTCTACTCCTATTCCTTATGACATTATATTTGCTCTGTGGTCAGAAGGTCATAAGAACATAAGGGATAGGAGTAGAATTAGGCCATTCGGCCCATCAAGTCTACTCCGCTATTCAATCAAAGCTGCTCTATCTCCTTCTTAACCCCATTCTCCTGCCTTCTCCCCATGACCCCTGACACCCGACCTCACTATCTACAACACCGCATCTTGAAGAGCAAGGAATTCTCAAGGGAAACGCTTGTGTGACCGACCTTACTGCACTTTCTGATGAGATGCCAGTGAATAGTGAAAGGCCCGGATAGAGTGGATGTGGAGAGGATGTTTCCACTAGTGGGAGAGTCTAGGACCAGAGGGCACAGCCTCAGAACAATAGGACATACCTTTAGAAGGAGATGAGGAGGAATTTCTTTAGTCAGAGTGCGGTGAGAAGGCAGGAGAATGGAGTTAAGAGGGAGAGATAGATCAGCCGTGATTGAATGGTGGAGTAGACTTGATGGGCTGAATGGTCTAGTACTGCTCCTATCTCATGACCTTATGAAGCAGAGAGTGGGAGCACCAGCACATATTCTCAGCATAAGATGGTTCGCAGTGATCATGGACATTCAGCGCTGGTGCCACCACTGGTCCATGTTTACATTAATGGTTTGGACTTGGTCAAACATTTCCACATTTGTAATGAGGAGTGGAGCCAATACTGAGACGTTTCACAGAGTGCTGGAGTAACTCAGCGGGTGCAGCAGCATCTATGGAGCTAAGGAAATAGGCAACGTTTCGGGCCGAAACCCTTCCGGGTTTCAGCCCGAAACGTTGCCTATTTCCAGAAGGGTTTCGGCCCGAAACGTTGCCTATTTCCTTAGCTCCACAGATGCTGCTGCACCATAACTCAGCGGGTCAGGCAGCATCTGTGGAGAACGTGGATAGGTGACGTTTCACAGAGTGCTGGAGTAACTCAGCGGGTCAGGCAGCATCTGTGGAGAACATGGATAGGTGACGTTTCACAGAGTGCTGGAGTAACTCAGCAGGTCGGGCAGCATCTGTGGAGAACATGGATAGGTGACATTTCGGAGACTGCACAGACCCTCTCGGTAATGTTATGACAAGGAACTGCAAGTGCTGGTCTACCAAAAATAGTATTATCCAATTTAAGGTAACTAAAACAGCCCTTTCCCCAAGACCCCCCATCTCCCCATAAGAGCAGAATCTAGAGGTCCCCTGTTACTGGGAATGTGAGTCTTATAGAGTCACAGAGTGACACAGCATGGAAACAGGCCCTCCAGCCCAACTTGCCCACACCGCCCAACATGCCCCATCAACACTAGTTTGGCCCATATCCCTCTAAACCTGTCCTATCCATGTACCTGTCTGAATGTTTCTTAAACGTTGGGATAGTCCCAGCTTCAACTACCTCCTCTGGCAGCTCGTTCCATACACCCACCACCCTTTGTGTGGAAAAAGTTACCCCTCAGATTCCTATTAAATCTTTCCCCTTCACCTTGAACCTATGTCCTACGACCCTTGATTCCCCTACTCTGGGCAAGAGACTCTGTGCATCTACCCGATCTATTCCTCTCATGATTTTGTACACCTCTATAAGATCATCCCTCATCCTCCTGCGCTCCAAGGAATAGAGTCCCAGCCTGCTCAACCTCTCCCTAGAGCTATCTACAGAAACAGTTTAATTAGAGAATATATCCTAGCATGAATGATAATTGTGGTACACTTATTAGAGTTAATTGTGGTTTGTATATCTCATTTAATTACAGGTCATAATTCAGTGGTTTGTGTATATGTGTTAATTACTGTTTATTTATCAGTTCTTTGGCAGCCTCCACCACCCACCCCTGGCAGTACGTTCCAGGCACCCACCACCCTCTGTGGAAAAAACTTGCCCCATACATCTCCTTTACACTTTACCCTTTTTATTTTAAAGCTGCGCGCTCGAGTACTTAATCCTAGTTCCTGATTCCCCTAACCTTGGAAAAAGACACTATGCATTCACTCTACCTATTCCTCCCATAATTTGAGACATCTCTATAAGATCATCCCTCAGCCTCCAAGGTATAAAGTCTATATGCCCCTGTCCCACTTGGGAAACCTGAATGGAAACCTCTGGAGACTTTGCGCCCCACCCAAGGTTTCTGTGCGGTTCCCGGAGGTTGCAGGTGGTTGCCGGAGGTTGCAGGTAGTGGAAGCAGGTAGGGAGACTGACAAAAACCTCCGGGAACCGCACGGAAACCTTGGGTGGGGCGCAAAGTCTCCAGAGGTTTCCGTTCAGGTTTCCTAAGTGGGACAGGGGCATTACTCAGCAGGACAGGCAGCATCTCTGGAGAGAAGGAATGGGTGACGTTTTGGTTCAAGACCCTTCTTTACTTAAGGGCCTGACCCACTTTCACGACCTAATTCACGACCTCTGCCGAGTTTGCCCTTTTGGTCGTAGGTAGGTCGTAGGTAGGTCGTGACGCTAGTTGTAGGTACACCTGCCATCAAGTAGGTCGGGGCGTTTTTTCAACAAGATGAAAAATGTCCACGAGTAAAAAATGTTGTGAAGTAGGTCGTGTTAGTGGGACAGGCCCTTTAGGAAATGGGGAAACAAGAGATTATAGTCTTAGCTTCATGTTCGGCACAGACATTGTGGGCCGAAGGGCCTGTTCTGGTGCTTTACTATTCTATGTTTCTGAAGGCAAGGGGTATATTTCCAGGGAAGGACTGAGCAGGGAGAGGGTGCGAGGAGTTGCAAGATTGAGGCAGCATAGGGCAGTCCCCATAGGAGGATGAAATATGAGTCTTGGCACTGTGGTAGAACAGGGTCCAAGGTCCAGGCAAGCTGCATGGAGATGGGGAAGGGCTGGATGAAAGTCAGGGGCAGTGGCCAGGACAAGTGCAGAGAGCTACACTCATCGCCACTGAAGTGCAATTATACTCTGGTCACAGCAAGTAGCCAGTTACCACTGATGAATAAACTGTAATTAACACAGATACACAGACCACAATTATTACTGAGTTATGACCTGTAATTAAAAGAGATATACCAACCATAATTAACTGTAATAAGTGTATCACAACTATCATTTAAACTAGGGTATGGCCTCAGATTAAACTGTCTCTGTGGATATACGTCTTGTATTGGAGTTGTAGAGTTATACAGTATGGAAACATGCCGTTCAGCCCATCGTCCATGCCACCCAAGATGCTCATCCAAGCAAGTCCCATTTGCCCACGTTTGGCCCAGATCCCTCTAACCTTGATCAGTCCGGGTGTCAGGGGTTATGGGGAGAAGGCAGGAGAATGGGTTTAAGAGGGAAAGATACATCAGCCAGGATTGATTGGCGGAGTAGACTTGATCTTCTGAATTAGTAGTCAGCAGGGCAGTACTCTGCATATTGCCAACTTGGATGTGTCCCCCTAAACCTGTCTAGTGAAGGTGATTTGACTTTATTGTTGTCTAGTTTATTCCATTCCCTTAAGGTTCTTACAAAGAATGAGTTCTTTTAAATATCTGAGGTAGACAAAAATGCTGGAGAAACTCAACGGGTGCAGCAGCATCTATGGAGAGAAGGAAATAGGCAACGTTTCGGGCCGAAACCCTTCTTCAGACTGACTTATAAATATCTGTCCTGACGAATGGGATTTCTATTTGATGGGCCGAATGGCCTGTTTCCACGCTGTATCTCTAAACTATACTAAACCTTGTGTTGTAGGTTGTTACAGAGCATTGGCCAGAGTGACTACCCCAGCCCTATACATCCCTCACTGCTGTCCACACACACGATCACTGCTCTTGTAGAAGTCCCAAACACTGTTGAAGGTGTATAATTCATTAATACATTAAACCAAGCCACCTGCTAGTATCTGAAACTTAACATTAATTCTCCTTCCATTTGAACTTCTATCCATGTACCTGTCCAAATGTCTTTTAAATGTTGTTCTGGCACCTGGTTTAACTACCTTCTCTGGAAACTCATTTCATGTCCCATTTTTCACCCTCTGTGTGGTGTTACTTGTACACGAGCATCGTGCAGTGGTGAGTGTGGTGTTACCTGTACATAGGGCATTATGCAGTGTTCAATGTGGTGTTACCTGTACATAGGGCATTATGCAGTGTTCAGTGTGGTGTTACCTGTAAACACAGCATTGTACAGTTCAGTGTGGTGATACCTGTACACAGTGCATTATACAGGTGAGTGTGGTGTTACCTGTACACAGTGCATTATACAGGTGAGTGTGGTGTTACCTGTACACAATGCATTATACAGTTCAGTGTGCTGTTACCTGTACACAAGGACGTCGTCGCTGGAGCTGTTGTACTGCACCTGGTACATGCGGATGCCAGGCACATGACGCTGGGAGGGCCAGCGTATTTGTACCGAGGTGGAGGTGAGGTCAGTGGCAGTGACCCTCCTGTCCTGCTGAGTCTTTGTGTCGTTGGCCACAGAGGGCGACGCAGACTTGGAGGAGGTGGTGATGTCGGACGAGCCGGGGTCTGGCTCTTTGATGTTGTTGGTGGCGTTGGCAAAATGTGGGAGAGGGTTGACCACCAAGTCCACCGTGACCACGGCATCACCTGCAGCGTTGGAGGCAAAGCAGGTGAAAGTGCCGGTGTCTTTAGGCGCGGCAATCAGCATCTCCAGAGTCCCGTTCTCGTAGGTAGTGGCCCGGGTGGAGTTGGAAATCAGCCTTCCCTCTGGTGAGGTCCAGTGAATGGTTGGGTTTGGGTCTCCCACCCCTTTACATTTGAGGATGGCTCGTTGACCTTCCATGACGAAGATCTTGGAGCTGTGTCGAGTGATCAGCGGAGGATCGCAGGTGAACTCCTCCTCGGGGATGAACCAGAAGTATTTGCCCATGAGTTGAGGCGGAGAAGCACAGGTCTCTAGATCATCTTCCCTGGTGAGACGTCTCAACCAGAGCAGCTCGCAGTTACAGTGCAGGGGATTCCCACCAAAGTTGAGCACCAGAGATGACAGCGGAGACCCCTTTGTCTTCGAGTAAATTCGGACTCTGAGGAAGAGTGGATCGGGGGGCAACTTGTGAAGCTTGTTGGAGGTCATGTCCAACCGAGCCAACTTGTGGAGATTGGAAAATGTCCCTTCAGGAACAAATAAAATCAGGTTGTGGTCTAAGCTCAGAGAGTTGATGTTGGTCATTTTACTAATGGTATCCCAAGGCAAATCCTCCAAGTTATTGTAAGAAAGGTCCAGGTCTTCAAGGGAGGTTTCAAAGTCATAGAAGGAGTTGGTCGAGATGTGGCGGAGCTGGTTGTTGTTGAGGATGAGATGCCGGAGGTTGACCAAGCCGTTGAAGTGTTCGGGCAAGACCGTGGTCAACCGGTTGCTGTCCAGATGCAAGGCCCGGAGGCCACGCAGATCACCAAAGGTCAGCGGCATGATCTGGCTGATGGTGTTCCTGGACAGGGTGAGGTGCACCAGGCTGGTCATGTTGGCAAAGTCCTTCCTCCTGACGGTGGTGATGAAGTTGTCGGTCAGCCGCAGCTCCACTGTTCTCCGGTCGATGAACGGGGGCACGAAGAGCAGCCCGGTTTTGGAGCAGAGGATGGCCAGGGACGGTGAGAGGTTCTGGCAGATGCAGCGTTTGGGGCAGAGTTGAGTCCTGACCGCCAGGCTGAGCAACAGCAGACAGAAGAGGAATCTCTCCATCCTCCCGCACACCCACCGTTCTGTGGACAAACACCTCAGGCCAGCGAGCTAGAGCAAGAGAGAAGAACAAATTAGTAGAAGCACCAATGAACAGTTTAGTTTAGAGATACAGCGTGAAAACAGGCCCTTCGGCCCACCGAGCCCGCACCAACCAGCGATCACCGCACACTATCCTACACACACTAGTGACAATTTACATTTACACCAAGCCAAATAACCTGCAAATCTGCAAGTCTTTGGAGTGTGGGAAGAAACCGAAGATCTAACAAAAAAACACACATGGGGTTCATGGGGAGAACGTGCAAACTCCGTACAGACAGCACCCATAGTCAGGATCGAACCCGGGACTCTGGCGCTGTGAGGCAGCAACTCTACCGCTGCGCCACCCATAATATAACAAATTAAATAAAATGTTCATAAGTTCTAAGGGGAAAATTAGGCCATTCGGCCCATCAAGTCTACTCTGCGATTAAATCATGGCTGATCTATCTCTCCCTCCTAACCTCATTCTCCTGCCTTCTCCACATAACCTCTGACACCCGTACTAATCAAAAACCTAGCAATCTCCACCTTAAAAATATTCATTGACTTGGCCTCCACAGCCTCTGTGGCAAAGAATTCCACGGAATCACCACCCTCTGACTAAAGAAATCCCTCCTCATCTCCTGTCTAAAGGCTCCTATCTAAAGTCTGGCTGAGGCCTGTATAACACATTGAATCATCTCGAAACAAATTGGAAATTATTTTATTAAAATTTAATTCTTTGTTCCACGCATAGGCAATGGATCTGTAAAATATCCCACGGGTAACACTACAAGATGACTAGGCCATTTCGTCCCACCAGCAGATCATTGGCTGATCATTACCTGAAAACCATTCCCCTGCTCCACGTTCTACAGTAAAACTCCAGCACTTTGTGAAACTGCAAATCTGGCTTTGGTTTTCCAGTACCCAGAGAGCAAACATGTCCTTAAAGGGCCTGTCCCACTTACGCGACTTTTTTGGCAACTGCCGGCACCCGTCGTAGGTCGTTGCAGGTCCCCGAGAATTTCCAACGCGTTGAAAATCCAGCGGTGACCAGAAAGACGCTACGACTATTTGGGCGACTGAGGAGACGACTCATGACCGTACAGGCGACACCCTGGTGACATGTCGCGGGGTGAAACCTGTACGGCCGTGAGTAGTCGCCCAAACAGTCGTACCTTGTTCTGGTCGCCGCTGGATTTTCAACGTGTTGGAAATGTTCGGAGACCTGCTGCGACTAAGACGGGCGCCGAAAAAAATCACGTAAGTGGGACGGCCCCCGTAAATCCTTTCTCATTTTCTTCTATTTTCCACACAATATTCAGTCCCGTATTCAGAACTTGCAATGGGCCAAAGCTCTGCTCACTAGACGTAATACCAATGGTCTAAACTACCTCACTTTTATCTCCTCCTGTAAAATAACATGCTCAAAATAAGACAATTAAGCACTTCATCCCAACTGAAGGGGGAATTATTTACCAATTAGTCCTTGTTCCTTGAATTGTAACCGTTCAACATCTGAAGTGGAGTCACCATTTTGTAACACAAATAGCTAATGGGCAACATTCCTTCTCTATTCGTGCCATAGAGGGAGTACAGAGAAGGTTCACCAGACTGATTCCTGGGATGGCAGGACTTTCATATGAAGAAAGGCTGGATGGACTCGGCTTGTACTCGCTAGAATTTAGAAGATTGAGGGGAGATCTCATAGAAACTTACAACATTCTTAAGGGGTTGGACAGGCTAGATGCAGGAAGATTGTTCCCGATGTTGGGGAAGTCCAGAACTAGGGGTCACACAGTTTAAGGATAAGGGGGAAGTCTTTTAGGACCGAGATGAGGAAAACATTTTTCACACAGAGAGTGGTGAATCTCTGGAACTCTCTGCCACAGAAGGTAGTTGAGGCCACAGTTCATTGGCTATATTTAAGAGGGAGTTAGATGTGGCCCTTGTGGCTAAAGGGATCAGGGGGTATGGAGAGAAGGCAGGTACAGGATACTGAGTTGGATGATCAGCCATGATCATATTGAATGGCGGTGCAGGCTCGAAGGGCCGAATGGCCTACTCCTGCACCTATTGTCTATGTTTCTATGTTTCTATGTCTGTGTCTCTACAAGTCTTTCACAAATACTGCTCTACACTCTGGGCTCAGGAGCAAGCCTCATCACCCCTGTAGTGACTCTCATCTAGAGATTAGTTCCACTGGCAGTGGTTCAAGTCATTAATGCTTAACACAAGATCCTGCAATCTTTTCAAAGAAAGACAGCAGAGTAAGAGCAAAGGGAAACGTTAGATCTATCACATTAATATATCACACTAATTATTATCTAGAGAGTTTGGCTTTAAGGATTGGAAAGTGGATGAAACATATATGGAAAAGGGAAATAGACACAAATTGCTGAGTAACTCAACGAGTCAGGCAATATCTCTGGAGAGAAGGAATAGGTGATGTTTTGGGACGAGACCCTTCTTCAGACTGAGAGTCCAAGGAATAGATCGGGTAGATGCCCAGAGTCTCTTGCCCAGAGTAGGGGAATCGAGGACCAGAGGACATAGGTTCAAGGTGAAGAGGAAAAGATTTAATAGGAATCTGAGTGGTAACTTTTTCACACAAAGGGTGGTGGGTGTATGGAACGAGCTGCCAGAGGAGGTAGTTGAGGCTGGGACAGGCAGCATCTCTGGAGAGAAGGAATGGTTGACGTTTCTCGACTCTTGACCCGAAACGTCACCAATTTCTTCTCTCCAGAGATGCTGCCTGTTCCGCTGAGTTCCTCCAACAGTTTGAGTCTATGATGTAAACCAGCACCTGCAGTTCCTTCCGACAAAGTTCACCTAGGTGTCTCATTCCTCCTTATTCACCACAACATCCTTCTTCTCCTCCTTGTTAGACTTTAGAGAGACAGACCCTTTGGCCCACCGAGTCCGCACCGACCAGCGATCGCCCCACACCAGCACTATCCTACACACTAGGGACAATTTACAATTTACAGAAGCCAATTAACCTACAAACCTGTACGTCTTTGGAGTGTGGGAGGAAACTGGAGCAAGTTCAAGTTCAAGTGAGTTTATTGTCATGTGTCCCTGTATAGGACAATGAAATTCTTGCTTTGCTTAAGCACACAGAAAATAGTAGGCATTTACTATAAAACAGAAAAATGTGTTCATATACCATGATATAAATATATACACACATGAATAAATAAACTGGTAAAGTGCAAATAACAGAAAGTGGTTGGTAATAATCAGAGTTTTGTCCGAGCCAGGTTTAATAGCCTGATGGCTGAGGGGAAGTAGCTATTCCTGAACCTGGTTGTTGCAGTCTTCAGGCTCCTGTACCTTCTGCAGAAAACCCACGTGATCGCGGGGAGAACGTGCAAACTCCGTACAGACAGCACCTGTGGTGTATTCGTGCTTGGAACGGACTTTAATTAAGACTCGGACACGGGAGTAAACTAACTAGCTTCTGTTATTCTGAACGCCACGATGAGCCTCTCTTGCGCATGTGTCAATTGTGCAAGACCTTAAATACGTTCATCATATTTCACACACAACACTCCTCCCCCTTGAACTTGGAGGCAGGGAACACAATTTCTATTTCATACACAGCAGCACCCGTGGTCAGGATCGGACCCGGGCCTCTGGCGCTGTGAGGCAGCAGCTCTACCCGCTGCACCACCGTGACACCTTACAAGTAGAAATATCGTTTCTCAACAAAACCAGGAGATGTTCCCAAGTAAACATAGAAACATAGACAATAGGTGCAGGAGTAGAGGCCATTCGGCCCTTCGAGCCTGCGCCGCCATTCAATATGATCATGGCTGATCATCCAACTCAGTATCCTGTACCTGCCTTCTCTCCATACCCCCTGATCCCTTTAGCCACAAGGGCCACATCTAACTCTCTCTTAAATATAGCCAATGAACTGGCCTCAACTACCTTCTGTGCCAGAGAATTCCAGAGATTCACCACTCTCTGTGTGAAAAATGTTTTCCTCATGCTGGAATAATCATAGAAACATAGACAATAGGTGCAGGAGTAGAGGCCATTCGGCCCTTCGAGCCTGCACCGCCATTCAATATGATCATGGCTGATCATCCAACTCAGTATCCCATCCCTGCCTTCTCTCCATACCCCCTGATCCTTTTAGCCACAAGGGCCACATCTAACTCCCTCTTAAATATAGCCAATGAACTGTGGCCTCAACTACTTCCTGCGGCAGAGAATTCCACAGATTCACCACTCTCTGTGTGAAAACAAAAATTATCATCTCGGTCCTAAAATATTTCCCCCTTATCCTTAAACTGTGACCCCTTGTTCTGGACTTCCCCAACATCGGGAACAATCTTCTACAATCACTACAATCAAGCACGAACCGATGAAGGGGTCACAGTTTAAGGATAAGGGGGAAATCTTTTAGGACCGAGATGAGGAAAACATTTTTCACACAGAGAGTGGTGAATCTGTGGAATTCTCTGCCACAGAAGGTAGTTGAAGCCACAGTTCATTGGCTATATTTAAGAGGGAGTTAGACGTGGCCCTTGTGGCTAAAGGGATCAGGGGGTATGGAGAGAAGGCAGGTACAGGATACTGAGTTGGATGATCAGCCATGGTCATATTGAATGGCGGTGCAGGCTCGAAGGACCGAATGGCCTACTCCTGCACCTATTTTCTATGTTTCTATGAAGGAGAATCAGCTCGAGGGTGGAACATTAATGGGAAAGTCGGTGAATGAGAGCTGTCACCTTAGTCTCGGTCATCGCACACACTCCAAGCTTCAGAGAGGATCATCCCTCGGCAAGAAACAGATGTGGAGCCCCAGAGGAGTTACTCCACAACCTCCTGTCAGACGGCTTGATTTCTTAACAACTGATAATAACTCAAACGTGAAACCATAAACTAACGGGATCGGCGTTCCAACTTCAAATTAACATAACAGCATGAGGCTTCGTCATTAACCAAAGCAGAGACTGTTACCATCTCTTGGATTTGCTGTGTTGATGTCAGTTAAATTAGCAAGACCCATAGAACCTTCGCACAATTCTTGTTGACTGAATTACAAGTTTTATGCTGCTGCTGCTGCTGCTGCTGCCATGAGATGCATCTAATCTATTGAGGAGTTCAGCTCCAGTAATTTTACTGTTTATTACACATTTATGAAGCACAATGATAAGAGAGCTGTTGGCACATCACACACTTGATCCATTTAAGTATTTAGGGCTGAGGGGAGGTATAATCACATTAGGTTGAGAAAATGTCCAATCAGTTTTCTGCCTCAATGGATGGCCGCTGAGATTGCTAAACTAACGGCAATGTATCAGTCGGGGCCAGGGGCGGCACGGTGGTGCAGCGGGTAGAGTTGCTGCCTTACAGAACTTGCAGCGTCAGAGACCCGGGTTCGATCCTGACTACAGGTACAGTCTGTACGGAGTTTGCAAGTTCTCCCCGTGACCGCGTGGGTTTTCTCCGAGATCTTCAGTTTCCTCCCACACTCCAAAGACGTGCAGGTTTGTAGGTTAATTGGCTTGGTGTAAATGTAAATTGTCCCTAGATGGCTGTGGAGGCCAAGTCAGTGGTTATTTATTTTTAAGGCAGACTTAGATAAATTCTTGATTAGTGCGGGTGTCAGGGGTTATGGGGAGAAGGCAGGAGAATGTGGTTAGGAGGGAGAGATAGATCATCCATGATTGAATGGCGGAATAGACTTGATGGGCCGAATGGGCTCATTCTGATCCTATCACTTATGTCTCTGTTATTCTCTCTCTCTCTGTGACTCTCACTCTGTGACTCTTTCTCTCTGACTCTCTCTCTGTCTGTGACTCTCTCTGTGTCTCTGACTCTCTCACTGTGACTCTCTCTCTGTGACTCTCTCTGTCTGTGACTCTCTCTGTCTCTGACTCTCTCACTCTGTGACTCTCTCTCTCTGTGACTCTCTCTCTCAATGACTCTCTCTCTCTGTGACTCTCACTCTCTGTGACTCTCTTTGTGATTCTCTCTCTCTGTGACTCACTCTCTGTGACTCTCTCTCTCTCTGACTCTCTCTCTCTGTGACTCTCTTTGTGATTCTCTCTCTCTGTGACTCTCTCTCTCTGACTCTCTCTCTCTCTGACTCTCTCTCTCTGTGACTCTCTCTCTGTGACTCTCTCTCTGGCTGTGACTCTCTCTCTGTCTCTCTCTCACTCTGTGACTCTGACTCTCTGTGACTCTCTCTCAGTGACTCTCTCTGTCTGTGACTCTCTCTGTCTCTGACTCTCTCACTCTGTGAC
Source organism: Amblyraja radiata (assembly GCF_010909765.2). Lineage (NCBI taxonomy): Eukaryota > Metazoa > Chordata > Chondrichthyes > Rajiformes > Rajidae > Amblyraja > Amblyraja radiata. The sequence continues at coordinate 16,612,224 of NC_045996.1, forward strand.
TCTCTCTCTCTGTGACTCTCTCTCTCAATGACTCTCTCTCTCTGTGACTCTCACTCTCTGTGACTCTCTTTGTGATTCTCTCTCTCTGTGACTCACTCTCTGTGACTCTCTCTCTCTCTGACTCTCTCTCTCTGTGACTCTCTCTGTGACTCTCACTCTCTGTGACTCTCTCTCTGTGACTCTCTCTCTCTGTGACTCTCACTCTGTGACTCTCTCTCTGTGACTCTCTCTCTCTCTGTGACTCTCTCTCTGTGACTCTCGCTCTCTGTGACCCTCTCTCTCTGTGACTCTCTCTCTGTGACTCTCTCTCTCTCTGTGACTCTCACTCTGTGACTCGCTCTGGCTGTGACTCTCTCTCTCTCTGTGACTCTCACTCTGTGACTCTCGCTCTGGCTGTGACTCTCACTCTGTGACTCGCTCTCTGTGACTCTCTCTCTGTGACTCTCTTTCTCTGTGACTCTCACTCTGTGACTCACGCTCTCTGTGACTCTCACTCTCTGTGACTCTCTCACTCTGTGACTCTCTCTCTGTGACTCCCTCTCTGTGACTCTCTCTGTGACTCTCTCTCTGTGACTCTCTCTCTCTGTGACTCTCACTGTGACTCTCTCTCTCTGTGACTCTCACTCTCTGTGACTCTCACTCTGTGACTCTCACTCTGTGACTCACTCTGTGACTCTCTCTGTGTGACTCTCTCTCTCTGTGACTCTCTCTCTCTCTCTGTGACTCCCTCTCTGTGACTCTCTCTGTGACTCTCTCTCTGTGACTCTCTCTCTCTGTGACTCTCTCTCTCAGTGACTCTCTCTCTCTGTGACTCTCACTCTGTGACTCTCTCTCTGTGACTCTCTCTCTCTGTGACTCTCACTCTCTGTGACTCTCACTCTGTGACTCACTCTGTGTGACTCTCTCTCTCTGTGACTCTCTCTCTCTGTGACTCTCTCTCTGTGACTCTCTCTCTCTCTGTGACTCTCACTCTCTGTGACTCTCACTCTCTGTGACTCTCACTCTCTGTGACTCTCACTCTCTGTGACTCTCTCTCTCAGTGACTCTCTCTCTGTGACTCTCTCTCTCTCTCTGTGACTCTCTCTCAGTGACTCTCTCTCTCCGTGACTCTCTCTCTGTGACTCTCACTCTGTGACTCTCTCTGTGACTCTCTCTCTCTCTCTCTGTGACTCTCTCTCTCTGTGACTCTCTCTCTCTCCGTGACTGATTCTATTCGGGGACAATGAGGGACATATTACAGGTGAAGGGCAAAGCATGAGGGTGGCGATTGTTATTCCACCCAATTAACTTTCGATTACTCCGGGCTAGATTCAAGTCTGCTTCGAGAAAGATCTTTATTTCTCCCGCCCATTTATAATACGTCCGAGCCCCGGCTCCCAGTTGCATTGCAGAGGGTGGTGAAAACTGCCCAACGCATCACCGGTTCCTCGCTCCCCTCCATTGAGTCTGTCCAAAGCAAGCGTTGTCTGCGGAGGGCGCTCAGCATCGCCAAGGACTGCTCTCACCCCAACCATGGACTGTTAACCTCCTACCATCCAGGAGGCGCTACAGGTCTCTCCGTTGCCGGACCAGCACGTCCAGGAACAGCTTCTTCCCTGCGGCTGTTACTTAACTCTGCACCTTGGTGATTGCCAGTCACCCCCCCCCCCCCCCCCCCCCCGGACACTCCTTCCCCCAGAAGAGTTGCCCTGTTGTACATATATATATTCACTGCACATTATTCCATGTTCGCTCCTCTGGGTGAGATGCTAACTGCATCTCGTTCTCTCTGTATCGTACACTGCACAATGACACAATAAAGATAGAATCTCAATCTGAATCTGAGGATTCTCATCTTCTTTTCTCTCTCAGCAGCTGCAGTTAATTCTGACTCCTCTCCACCCGTTGGAATCCACCATTAATGCTGCACGGGCGATGTTGGCCGCTGTGATCTACACGAGCACGTCACCAGCGGTATGCTGGGCCTTTGCATGGACTATTTCACACACAGAGAGTGGTGAATCTCTGGAACTCTCTGCCACAGAAGGTAGTTGAGGCCACAGTTCATTGGCTCTATTTAAGAGGGAGTTAGATGTGGCCCTTGTGGCTAAAGGGATCAGGGGGTATGGAGAGAAGGCAGGGACGGGATACTGAGTTGGATGATCAGCCATGGTCATATCGAATGGCGGTGCATGCTCGAAAGGCCGAATGGCCTCTACTCCTGCACCTATTGTCTATGTTTCTATGTATGTGGCCAGGGAACTGTGGCGCTCCTGACTGCTTGATGCAACCATCTCTCCTCCAGAGGGAAGGGCAAGGGAAACATCAGCAGCCTGGCGTGTAGAGCTACCCGTAAACACATGAACATGTTTTCCAAGTGGCATCGATGCCTCATTAGATCTTGCCGAGCCAGGATTGAGAAACACTCCTTGACATTCAGGTTCCCATAGCAACGGGAGTGAGCTGCTCGATCTAATTACAATCAGGAGTAGAGACCTCTCTCATGTTCCAGTCTGAGATGGATAATTAATGCAGAGTTTCCTGGTCTCCCTCCAAAACAAGGCCCTTTATTTGGCAAGTGAGTCAGCAAATGTGGACTGGTGTGTGAACATCAGGCATGTGCCTGGTTGTGTAACGCAAGTGTCCCCTCTCTGATCAGAACTGTCGATGGACACAGCTCGTTGTGTTCAAAAGGGAACTGCAGATGCTGGAAGATCGAAGGTACACAAAATTGCTGGGGAAACTCAGCGGGTGCAGCAGCATCTATGGAGCGAAGGAAATAGGCGACGTTTCGGGCCGAAACCCTTCTTCAGACTGATGGGGGGTGGGGGGGGGGGGAGAAAGAAGGAAAAGGGGAGGAGGAGGAGGAGCCCGAGGGCGGGCGGATGGGAGGGTGGGAGGAGACAGCTAGAGGGTTAAGGAAGGGGAGGAGACAGCACGGGCTAGCAAAATTGGGAGAATTCAATGTTGATGCCATCCGGACGCAAGGTCCCCAGACGGAATATGAGGTGCTGTTCCTCCAATTTCCGCTGTTGCTCACTCTGGCAATGGAGGAGACCCAGGACAGAGAGGTCGGATTGGGAATGGGAGGGGGATGAACACAGCTCACTCTGTCCTGCCCATCTCCGCTCTCCCTCTCACACTCTCACTCTCTCTCCTCCCCCCTCTCTCACTCTCTCTTTTCATCTCTGTCTCTCCCATTCACTCTCTCTGACTGTGTGTTCATCTCTCTATCCCCCACTCTCTCTCCTTCCCTCTCTCTATCCCCCACTCTCTCTCTCTCTGACTCAGTATGTTTCTATTCGTTTCTCACTCTCCCTCTCTCGTTCTATCTCTCTCCCTCTCTCTGACACTCGCTCTCCCTCCCTCTCTTTCTCTGACCTTCTCTCTCTCTAGCTCTGCACACTTTCCCTGGCTCCATCATGCAGGAGTATCTATCCGTATCTGAGGAAGGACATGAGGAGGTTTACAAGAACGGTCCCAGCAATGAGTGAGTTAGCGTTAATGTACGATGAGCGTTTGTCGGCACTGGGTCTGTACTCGCTGGAGTTTAGAAGGATGAAGGGGACCTCATTGAAAGGTACAGAATAGTGAAAGGCCTGGATAGAGTGGATGTGGAGAGGATGTTTCCACTAGTGGGAGAGTCTAGGACCAGAGGGCACAGCCTCAGAATTAAAGGACGTTCCTTTTGGAAGTAATAATAATAATAATAATACATTTTATTTATGGGCGCCTTTCAAGAGTCTCAAGGACACCTTTGAGCATGTAGAGGAAAATCATGTAAGGGGAATGAAATAAATAGTAGAGACATGACTAGTACACAAAGTAAAGACAGAATTCAATACAAAACACAGTATGAGGCAATTAATGCACAGATGAAAAGGGAGGGGACGTGGGGCTAAGGATAGGCAGAGGTGAAGAGATGGGTCTTGAGGCGGGACTGGAAGATGGTGAGGGACACGGAATTGCGGATCAGTTGGGGGAGGGAGTTCCAGAGCCTGGGAGCTGCCCTGGAGAAGGCTCTGTCCCCAAAACTGCGGAGGTTGGACTTGTGGATGGAGAGGAGACCGGCTGATGTGGATCTGAGGGACCGTGAGGGTTGGTAGGGGGAGAGGAGGTCAGTGAGATATGGGGGGGCCAGATGGTGGAGGGCTTTTCCCACCATCTCTTGCCATCATTTTGTGGCTGATTTCAGGCTTTCTTTAATCCATCTGTAAACTATCCTCCAGGATGTGCTCCAGGCAGTTTTTAAATGATTGAAACCCTGGCCCCCAGATCTGATAATAGTTGATAGAATATTTTAATCAGGCGCGTAGGGCTGTCAGCCGCCTTCATCCTAGACTGTCTTTGCTTGATTATTTTGGGGACTGTGTCTTCAGCAATTTGCTGTTACTAATGGACTCATTTGTTTTCGACATGGTAAATGTCAAGGACCAAGTGAAAGAGTTTTAAAATTGTAAAATTCTGTACTGATGGTGAGATATTGTCAGAATGTCTCTGCTCCCCACAGTTAACAAGTATCTCATCTCTGGTCAGGTTATTGCCCTCCAAGCCCAGGCATTTGTTGTCCCTAATGCTGCCCTGTCCACTTAGATCCTCGACTATATTAACGTATATTAACGTATGGCATCTCTGTGTGGTATCTCAGCTGCATGGAGGTGGAGAGGAGAGCTCTTCAGCGCGTCGTCCACAGAGCGCAGAGGATTATTGGGACACAGCCACCAGCCTTGGAGGGCATCTACCACACACGGTGCCTCAGGAAGGCCCTCAGCATTCGCAAAGTCTCCTCACACCCTTCGGTTTGTACTCGCTAGAATTCAGAAGATTGAGGGGGGATCTTATAGAAACTTACAAAATTCTTAAGGGGTTGGACAGGCTAGATGCAGGACGACAGATGGCACAATGGGCTAAGTGTTCGGCTGGCGACCGGAAGGTAGCCGGTTCGATTCCCGCTTGGAGTGCATTCTGTCGTTGTGTCCTTGGGCAAGACACTTCACCCACCTTTGCCTGTGTGTGAATGTGTGTGAGTGATTGGTGGTGGTCGGAGGGGCCGTAGGCGCAGATTGGCAGCCACGCTTCCGTCAGTCTGCCCCAGGGCAGCTGTGGCTACAAAAGTAGCTTACCACCACCGAGTGTGACTGAGGAGTGAATGAATAATGCGATGTAAAGCGCCTTGAGTATTAGAAAGGCGCTATATAAATCCCATCCATTATTATTATTATTAAGATTATTCCCGATGTTGGGGAAGTCCAGAACTAGGGGTCACAGTTTAAGGTTAAGAGGGAAGTCTTTTAGGACCGAGATGAGAAAAACATTTTTCACACAGAGAGTGGTGAATCTGTGGAATTCTCTGCCGCAGAAGGTAGTTGAGGCCACAGTTCATTGGCTATATTTAAGAGGGAGTTAGATGTGGCCCTTGTGGCTAAAGGGATCAGGGGGTATGGAGAGAAGGCAGGTACAGGATACTGAGTTGGATGATCAGCCATGATCATATTGAATGGCGGTGCAGGCTCGAAGGGCCGAATGGCCTAACTCCTGCACCTATTTTCTATGTTTCTATGTAACGGACTGTTCGAACTACTTCCCTCCGGCAGACGTTACAAGGCCTTCTACGCACGAACCTCCAGACTCAGGAACAGCTTCATTCCCAGAGCTATAGCGGCTCTGAACCGGCCCTGCTGAGTGCCCCCCATCCCCCCCTGGACTGTCTCCCTCGGATGCACAGACACATCTGCACTTTAGTCTTTGAACTGTTTTGACTATTTTACTGTTCTTTTACAATCCATGTTCCCGGGATATCTAAATCTAAATTGTATTAGTTATTTAAGTTATGGCATCGGATGGAAGCTGCATACCAAATCTCCTTGCACTTATGGGCAATGACAATAAAATATATTATTATTATTATTATTATATGTTACCCTGACCCATGCAAGGCTGGATGTTTTGGGTTTTACAGAGAAGACGGATCTAGAAGCACAGGCACAAAATAACGTCACAGCTAGATTGGGTGGTCAAGAAGGGTTTTGGAACATTGGCCTACATTCAGTCAACGTATTGAGTATAGAATGTTTAAGAAGGAACTGCAGATGCTGGAAAATCGAAGGTACACAAAAATGCTGGAGAAACTCAGCGGGTGCAGCAGCATCTATGGAGCGAAGGAAATAGGCAACGTTTCGGGATGAAACCCAAAGGAAATAGGCAACGTTTCGGGTCGAAACCCGAAGGAAATAGGCAACGTTTCGGGTCGAAACCCAAAGGAAATAGGCAACGTTTCGGGTCGAAACCCAAAGGAAATAGGCAACGTTTCGGGATGAAACCCAAAGGAAATAGGCAACGTTTCGGGTCGAAACCCGAAGGATATAGGCAACGTTTCGGGTCGAAACCAGAAGGAAATAGGCAACGTTTCGGGACGAAACCCAAAGGGTTTCGGGACGAAACGTTGCCTATTTCCTTCGCTCCATAGATGCTGCTGCACCCGCTGAGTTTCTCCAGCATTTTGTGTGCAGCACGGAAACAGGCCATTCGGCCCACCGAGTCCACGCCGACCAGCGATCTCCGCACACTAACACTATCCTACACACACTAGGGGACAATTTCACACTTACACCAAGCAAATTAACCTACAAACCTGCACGTCTTTGGAGTGTGGGAGGAAACCAAAATCTCGGTGAAAGCCCACGCAGGTCACGGGGAGAACGTGAAAACTCCGTACAGACAGCGCCCGTAGTCGGGATCGAACCCAGGTTGTAAGGAATAGGAGTACAATTAGGCCATTCGGCCCATCAATACTACTCCGCAATTCAATCATGGCTGATCTATTCCCCATTCTCCTGCCTTCTCCCCATAGCCCCTGACACCCGTACCAATCAAGAATCTATCTATCTGCCATCCACTGACTTGGCCTCCACAGCCGTCTGTGGCAAAGAATTGCACAGATTTACCACTTAAGAAATTTTTCCTCATCTCATTCCTAAAAGAACATCCATTAATTCTGAGGCTGTGACCTCTGGTCCTAGACTCTCCCACTAGTGGAAACATCCTCTCCACATCCACTCTATCCAAGCCTTTCCAATTCTCTCTGTTTCAATTAGGGGTCCCCTCATCCTTCTAAACTCCAGCGAGTACAGGCCCAGTGCCGACAAACGCTCATCGTATGTTAACCCACTCATTCCTGGGATCATTCTTGTCAACCTCCTCTGGACCCTCTCCAGAGCCGGCACATCCTTCCTCAGATATGGGGCTCAGAATTGTTCACAATATTCCAACTGCGGCCTGACCAGCACCTTATAGAGCCTCAGCGTTACATCTGAGGAAGGGTTTCGGCCCAAAACGTTGCCTATTTCCTTCGCTCCATAGATGCTGCTGCACCCGCTGAGTTTCTCCAGCATTTTTGTGTATCTCAGCCTTACATCCCTGTTTTTGTATACAAGCCCTCTTGTAATAAATGCTAGCATTGAGTTTGCTGGCACTGTAAGGCAGCAGCAACTCTACCGCTGAGCCTTCGTGCTGACAACACAGAGCTGCCACTTTCTAACACAGAGTTATCTTGTGGCTGCAGGCTATGTTATACCTGGCTGCATTCCCAGCATCAGGTACAAAGGCTTGGTCCACCAGTTGCTCTAGGGACACACCAAGTAACCACTCTCTCCACGGCAACCTGGTACCCAGATATTACTCTGTGCAAGGGCAATGAAGCCAAGCTGGCTGCTGCTAGAACTCAGGGAGAAATTATTAGGTCTGAGCAGCAAATGTTGACAAATTTTTTTACGTTTCTACCAAGCCAATGAATCGTACATCTTTAGAGTGTGGGAGGAAACCGAAGATCTCGGAGAAAACCCATGGGGAGAACGTACAAACTCCGTACAGACAGCACCAGTCAGGATCGAACTCCGGTCTGTAGCACAGTAAGGCAGCAACTCTACCGATGCACCACTGAGTCTAAGGTTAATGTGCAAAGTAATAGCTTGCGGTGCAGAGGGCAACATATTGGTCGCAATGGAGGTTTGGCTGAAGAACAGGCAGGCAGGGAGCAGACTGAGTTGGATGTGTTCCCGGTTGGCAAAAGGCAGCGAGTGTGGTGTCACAGGATTAACGCTGGGCGCCAACGTTTCACTATTTACATCAACAACTTGGATGGAGAAACCAAAACCGCATTTGCTAAATCTGCTGATGAGGCAAAGATAGATTGGAGAATAAGTGATGAAGCCATGAGGGGCGGCAATGCGATCCTGGGATGGATGGATGGATGGATGGATGGATGGATGGATGGATGGATGGATGGATGGATGGATGGATGGATGGATGGATGGATGGATGGATGGATGGATGGATGGATGGATGGATGGATGGAGGGATGGAGGGATGGAGGGATGGAGGGATGGAGGAATGGAGGGATGGATGGATGGATGGAGGGATGGATGGATGGATGGATGGATGGATGGATGGATGGATGGATGGATGGATGGATGGATGGATGGATGGATGGATGGATGGATGGATGGATGGATGGATGGATGGATGGATGGATGGATGGATGGCGGGAGGATGGATGGGCTGGATGAGCTGGGATGCTGGCTGGCTGGTGGATGGCTGCTGGGCTGGCTGGATGGATGGCGGGGGCTGGCTGGATGGCGGGCTGGATGGCGGCTGGCGGCACTGGCGGCCTGTCGGGCTGGCGGCGGCGGCTGGACTGGCGGGCTGGCTGGTGGCTGGCTGGAGGCTGGCGGCCTGGCGCCTGGGGGCTGGAGGGCTGGAGGGCTGGACGAGGTCCTGGCGGGGGGGCTGGCGGATGGCTGAGGGATGGCTGGATGGCTGGATGGATGGATGGATGGATTGGATGGATGGATGGATGGAGTGGATGGATGGATGGATGGTGATGGATGGCCTGGCCACAAGAGTCTGGCCAACAGTAATCACCGGGGGAAATGGGGAAAATTGTTCCATTTTGACTGAAAAAAAGAATTTGTCGCAATGGCGAGAGATGGAGAGTGAGACGGAGAGAGAGACGGAGAGAGAGAGTAGAGAGAGACGAGAGAGGACGAAGAAGACGAGATAAGAGACGGAGATGAGAGAGCGAAGAGAGAGAGACGAGAGAGAGAGGAGAGAGAGAGAGAGAGACGAGAGAGGCGAGAGAGAAGAGAGAGAGCAGAGACGGAGGAGAGAGAGACGGAGAGAAGAGAGCCAGAGAGAGTCAGGATGAGAGAGAGATGAGAGAGAGACAGAGAGGAGACAGCGAGAGATGAGAGAGAGACGAGAGAGAGAGAGAGAGACGAGAGAGAGAGAATTGAGACAGACGGAGAGATAGCCGAGAGATAGACGAGAGAGAGAGCGACTAGAGACGGAGAGGCAGAGACGAGAGAGAGAGACGGAGAGCGAGTAGAGATGAGAGAAGAGAGCGACTGAGAGAGTAGAGAGATGAGAGAGAGACGCGAAGAGAGAGCCGAGAGACGAAGATAGAGAGAGCGACGGAGAGAGCAGACGGAGAGAGAGAGGAGAGAGAGACAGAGAGCGAGATGAGAGAGGAGCGACGAGAGATGGAGAGAGAGACGGAGAGAGAGACGGAGAGAGAGACGGAGAGAGAGACGGAGAGAGAGAGGGAGAGAGAGGGAGAGAGAGACGGAGAGAGAGATGGAGAGAGAGACGGAGAGAGAGACGGAGAGAGAGATGGAGAGAGAGACGGAGAGAGAGACGGAGAGAGATGGAGAGAGACGGAGAGAGACGGAGAGAAACAGATAGATGGAGAGAGCGACGGAGAGAGAGACGGAGAGAGATGGAGAGAGAGGGAGAGAGAGAGGGAGAGAGAGACGGAGAGAGAGGGAGAGAGAGACGGAGACGGAGAGAGACACAGAGAGACACACACACAGAGACACACAGAGAGACAACGGCAGTGACACAGAGTGGCCCGGACACCGGACACGCATGCATGCTCACACACGCACACACACAAACCCACACACACACACACACACAACACACACACGCGCACACGCACAACACACACACACACACAAACCCGCACACGCGCACACGCACAACACACACACACACAAACCCGCGCACACGCACAACACACACACGTAGACACACGCACACATGCTCAAATGGACACACACATATGTTCACATACCCAGACACACGCAAACTCGCACACGTAGACGCATGTGCACACACACGCATGCTCAAATGGACACACACACACACATGTTCACATACCCAGACACACACACACACACATATACATACTCGCACCGGAGAGAAGGAATGGGTGACGTTTCGGGTCGAGACCCTACTTCAGACCAGAAGTGTTTAATTGTCATCTGAGTACCAGCAACAGAACAATGAACAATGAACGTCTCCGCTTGCTGCAGCTTTACAGGCCAGTAAGTGCAGTAGAGTGTGGAATAAACACGAAAGATCAATAAAGTCTGTGGTGCAATGAAAGAGCCATTGTTTTGGAGTTGCCAGGGTTGAGAACATTGTGCAGGGTTCAAGAGCCTGATGGTTCCTGACAATGGAACAGACAGATTCTCACTTGCTGGTTCCCACTCACCAAACAGGCCCGTAAATGCAACAAGATCCCAGATAAACACACAATAATCATTAATACAATGATGGTCGTGCAGGAAACACGTTCCCCGATGTTGGGGGGGAGTCCAGAACCAGGGGGTCACACTGTTTAAGAATAAGGGGTCGGCCGTTTAGAACGGAGATGAGGAAAGACTTTTTCACCCAGAGAGTTGTGAATCTGTGGAATTCTCTGCCACAGAAGGCAGTGGAGGCCAATTCACTGGATGTTTTCAAGAGAGAGTTAGATTTACTGCAGCTCTTAGAGCTAAAGGAATCAAGGGATATGGGGAGAAAGCAGGAACGGGGTACTGATTTTGGATGATCAGCCATGATCATATTGAATAGCAGTGCTGGCTCGAAGGGCTGAATGGCCTACTCCTGCACCTTTTTTTCTAGGTTTCTATTACAATTCTCAGCCTCCTCAGCTCCAAGAAAAAAGCCCTAGCCTGCGCAAGCTCTCCCTATAGCTCAGGCATGTGTTCTGGCAACATCCTGGTAGATCTTCACTACAGACATGGGTGGATCTGCAGACCTAGGTCATGGTTCGTGGACACAGGTACTGCAAGTAATGAAGACAGCTTCATTTGTTTTTACTTTTAGTTTTAGAGATACAGCGTGGAAACAGGCCCTTCGGCCCACCGAGTCTGCACCGGCCAGCGATCCCCGCACACTTAGTCACTTTAGACCCCTTGAGGACTTGGTCAGAAGCCTCACCTGATTTCCACACCTCAAGTGTTCATCCAACTGCAGTCCTTACACCATGAGGGTTTCCATGTCCAACTCATGGGGGAATATGATCTTTCTTCAACTACCCTCAACTCCTTCTCCCAATTATTTTATAATGGAACCATTTAATGTTTAAACTTGTTTCTTCATTTTGTAATTCAATGTTTTGGATGTGGGTGTTAATGGCAAAGCTAGGAGAGGGTGGTGGTACACCTCCTCTCCATGTTCCTTCTGTGCTGGAGCTCCCACAGAGATACAACGAAGGAGTTCCAGGATTTATAGGCAGTGGCAAGGTAGGAACAGGCATCGAAGGCATTTGAAATCAGTGAGAATCGGGAGGGCTGGGACTTGCCAAGTACTGAGAGAAGGTGTTTAACATAGAAACATAGAAAATAGGTGCAGGAGTAGGCCATTCGGCCCTTCGAGCCTGCACCGCCATTCGATATGATCATGGCTGATCATCCAACTCAGTATCCTGTACCTGCCTTCTCTCCATACAAGGTTCTTTAGTAACTTGTCAGTTTCTTTGTTGAACTAAATTAAGGCGCATGTTGCAATCAAAAGCGCTTGAACAATTGGTTGGGAAGAAAGCCAAACTGTAAGAAAGACGACTTTAGCCACAAGGGCCACATCTAACTCCCTCTTAAATATAGCCAATGAACTGGCCTCAACTACCTTCTGTGCCAGAGAATTCCAGAGATTCACCACTCTCTGTGTGAAAAATGTTTTCCTCATGCTGGAATAATCATAGAAACATAGAAAATAGGTGCAGGAGTAGAGGCCATTCGGCCCTTCGAGCCTGCACCACCATTCAATATGATCATGGCTGATCATCCAACTCAGTATCCTGTACCTGCTTTCTCTCCATCGAAGGTACACAGAAATGCTGGAGAAACTCAGTGGGTGCAGCAGCATCTATGGAGCGAAGGAGATAGGCAACGTTTCGGGCCGAAACCCTTCTTCAGAAACGTTGCCTATTTCCTTCGCTCCATAAATGCTGCTGCACCCGCTGAGTTTCTCCAGCATTTTTGTGTACCTACTGAGAGAAGGTGTTGTTCGTTGCCATGTTGGGCTATGATATTTACGACACGATACAACTTTATTTATCCCAGGAGGGAAGTTGATCTGACAACAGTCATAAAACACAAAAACACCAAATACATGGAACATGAAATCAAAGTGATGAGTGGAAAGAATTGGGGGATTTGCAAAGATTGGGAAGGGGAGTCAATCTCAGTCTACCCCACGACAGAGGGGGGAGGAGTTGTACAGTTTGATAGCCAGAGGGAAGAAGGATCTCCTGTGGCGTTCTGTGCTACATCTTGGTGGAACCAGTCTGTTGCTGAAGGTGCTCCTCAGGTTGACCAGTGTGTCTTTGGTAGCCAGAGAGCAGGAGGAGTGGATTGGGATGGCAAAGTAAATCGACGGGCAACTGGAAAATCAGGATCATCCTTGTGGATTGGAAGAGATTGAGATACAGGATCGGGAAGGCTGGGAATGCTTTCCTTGGAGAGGAGGAATCCACAAGATGACCCGATAAACATGTACAAATTATGGAGGAATGGATAGGATGAAGAGTTAGTAACATCTCCTCCATAAATGAGGAGTCCTTACCAGAGGGTTTAGGTTTAAGGGAAGGGATATGAGTGAATGAATGAAGTTTATTGGCCAAGTATTCACATACAAGGAATTTGCTTTGGTGCTCCACCCACAAGTGACAACAAGATATACAGTGACAGTTAGGAATGACACACAAAACATTAAACATTCATAATAAAACATTAATCATATGATATTGAAGGAGATTTGAAGATCTTTTTTCCCCACAGAGAGTGTGATTGGAATCTGAAACACAGGGAAAGAGTGGGTGGAGGCCAGTGCTCTCACAACCACTGGAGATGTGAATGAATGAGTGAATGAATGAATGAGTGAATGAATGAGTGAATGAATGAGTGAATGAATGAGTGAATGAATGAGTGAATGAATGAGTGAATGAGTGAATGAATGAGTGAATGAATGAGTGAATGAATGAATGAGTGAATGAATGAGTGAATGAATGAGTGAATGAATGAGTGAATGAATGAATGAGTGAATGAATGAGTGAATGAGTGAACAAATGAGTGAATGAATGAGTGAATGAATGAGTGAATGAATGAATGAGTGAATGAATGAGTGAATGAATGAGTGAATGAATGAGTGAATGAATGAGTGAATGAATGAGTGAATGAGTGAATGAAGATGAATGAATGAGTGAAGTGAATGAGAGTGAATGAGGAATGAGTGAATGAGATGAATGACTGAATGATGAGATGAGTGAATGAAAGTGAATGAATGAATGAATGAAATGAGTGAATAATGAGTGAATGAATGAGTGAATGAATGAGTGAATGAGTGAATGAGAGTGAATGAGTGAATGAGTGAATGAGTGAATGAGTGAATGAGTGAATGAATGAGTGAATGAGTGAATGAATGAGTGAATGAGTGAATGAATGAGTGAATGAGTGAATGAGTGAGTGAATGAATGAGTGAGTGAATGAAACTTAATTGTCACGTGACGTCACAGTTCTTTGTTTCACACACCCACGGTAGGCAAAGAGTCATAAGATCATAAGGAATAGTAGAATTAGGCCATTCGGCCCATCAGGTCTACTCCCCCATTCAATCATGGATGATCCATCTCTCCGTCCTAACCCCATTCTCTCCATAACCCCTGACACCCGTACTAATCAAAAATCTATCTATCTATCTCTGCCTTAAAAACATCCATTGACTTGGCCTCCACAGCCTCCTGTGACAATGAATCCCACAGATTCACCACCCTCTGGCTAAAACCACATAATGGGTGCCAACGAGTATCCCATTTTACACTAACCATCCGTAACTAATTGCATTTGTGGTTCCGTTATTTCTCGGCAGTTCCCCCACACTGGGTCCTCCTTATGTGGAACATCATGGCATGATAGGCTGTGAGCCCAGTGATTTTCTTTGGAGAAACAGCGCAGAAACAGGCCATTCGGCCCATCGAGTCGATGACAACCTGCGATCACCCCGTAATAATAATAATAATAATGGATGGGATTTATATAGCGCCTTTCTAGCATACTCAAGGCGCTTTACATCGCATTATTCATTCACTCCTCAGTCACACTCGGTGGTGGTAAGCTACTTCTGTAGCCACAGCTGCCCTGGGGCAGACTGATGGAAGCGTGGCTGCCAATCTGCGCCTACGGCCCCTCCGACCACCACCAATCACTCACACACATTCACACACAGGTAAAGGTAGCACTATCCTACACACTAGGGACAACTTACAATTTTACCAAAGCCAATTAACCTACAAACCTGTACGTCTTTGGTGTGTGGGAGGAAACCGGAGCACCCGGAGAAAACCAACGCGGTCACGGGGAGAACGTGCAAACTCCGTACAGACAGCACCCATAGTCAGGATCGCACCCAGGTCTCTGGCACTGTGAGGCAGCAGCTCTACCCGCTGCACCAGCGTGTCGCCCTGGAGCCTAGTTAACATTCTCAAAGCACGACGGTGGGATTTGGACTAATTTTCTGGATCACAGTTATCTTCATGTGTGAGATTAATTTGCACGCTTTTTCACACCCCAGATCCATTGTTTATTTTTAGATGAAGCACTTACACCTCCTGTCAGCCGTCCCCGACTTGTAAAATAAGTCGCAGATGTAGGCAAAAGTGCCCTAGCTGGGAGGAGATTTCATCAAGACATCAACGTGGGCAAGCAAGACCATCTCGATATTTTTTACTCTTCATTTTTCACCCCACGGGCTTTGCCAGTTGCTTGGCCCATGAGATAGCAAGTTCCCCCAAGCCCTGCGTACCAAATGTTTGGTTGGAATACGAACGGCAAGGTGGTGCAGTGGTAGAGTTGCTGTCTTACAGCGCCAGAGTCCCGGGTTCAATCCTGGCTACTGGTGCTTGTATGTACCATCTCCCTGAGACCGCTGCTCCGGTTTCCTCCCACATTCCAAAGATGTACAAGTCTGCAGGTTAATTGGCTTTGATAAAGATTGTACACTCTCCCTTGTGTGTAGGGTAGTGTTATAGTACGGGGTGATCACTGGTTGCCATGGACTCAGTGGGCCGAAGGGCCTGTATCTTTGAACTAAAGGTTTTAATTGTGTAGTGAGGTTGTACACTGGATGGTTGTATGCTGGAGTAATATGCCCCTGTCCCACTTGGGAAACCTGAACGGAAACCTCTGGAGACTTCGCTCCCCACCCAAGGTTTCCGTGCGGTTCCCGGAGGTTGCAGGTGGTTGCAGGTAGTGGAAGCAGGTAGGGAGACTGACAAAAACCTCCGGGAACCTCCGGGAACCGCACGGAAACCTTGGGTGGGGCGCAAAGTCTCCAGAGGTTTCCGTTCAGGTTTCCTAAGTGGGACAGGGGCATTAACTCAGCAGGACAGGCAACATCTCTGGAGAGAAGGAAGGAATGGGTCCAGACCCATCTGCATATTCAAAGCCTGTCACGCTGAGTTACTCCAGCATTTACATAGAAACATAGAAACATAGAAAATAGGTGCAGGAGTAGGCCATTCGGCCCTTCGAGCCTGCACCCCCATTCAATATGATCATGGCTGATCATCCAACTCAGTATCCTGTACCTGCCTTCTCTCCATACCCCTTGATCCCTTTAGCCACAAGGGCCACATCTAACTCCCTCTTAAATATAGCCAATGAACTGGCCTCAACTACCTTCTGTGGCAGAGAGTTCCACAGATTCACCACTCTCTGTGTGAAAAATGTTTTCCTCATCTCGGTCCTAAAAGATTTCCCCCTTATCCTTAAACTGTGACCCCTTGTTCTGGACTTCCCCAACATCGGGAACAATCTTCCTGCATCTAGCCTGTCCAACCCCTTAAGAATTTTGTGAGTTTCTATAAGATCCCCCCCTCAATCTTCTAAATTCTAGCGAGTACAAGCCGAGTCTATCCAGTCTTTCTTCATATGAAAGTCCTGACATCCCATTTTGTGTCTATCTTAAACATTGTAACTGGTGGTTGTGGTGGAGAGAGGTTGGTGTGGACACTTCACAAGGCAGTGAGTGGAATCTCTCACATGTTGGTGCCTGCGGCCAAACTGGCTGAAGATGAATAACTTCCTCCCTATAGGGTGTTTATGAACCGCTTCAGTTTCAACCAAATGGGACTTGGACAATAATCCAGCAAGTTTGTGGCCATCGTGACTAAAACAGGACATTTGTAAACAGCACGCAGGCCTATTTCAGTGAATGTAAATCTCACGGCTGGGATTTGGAAACGTTTCTCTGGAATGTTAGTTCAGTTTCCCGGGTGACAGATGCCCGAGTTTAGAGGCTGTCACTGAGCCTCACGACTCTCCGACTATTGGCTTCCGTTCCAGCAACAATCAACTCCTTCTGGTGGTTTAGCTTCAAGGTGAAGCTGATCCTGTATTGTTCACTGTTGGGCTTTCCAGCAAATGTACGAGCTGGAGATGTTTTCTTCTTTCATTATGAGCGGCAGGGTGGTGCAGCGGTAGAGTTGCTGCCTCACAGCGCCAGAGAAACCAGGTTCGATCCTGACTATGTGTGGAAAACATGAAGAAGTACCTACACTGGGTCGAAGATAGACACAAAATGCTGGAGTGACTCAGCGGGGCAGGCAGCATCTCTGGAGAAAAGGAAAGGGTGACGTTTCAGGTCGAAACCCTTCTTCACACCCACTCTGGGGCGATGGTATTCTGGTGCTTGTGAAACCAAACATTTGGGTTTGTTGGCATAGCCAGAGAGGAAACTGGGAGATAAAGGACCTGTCCCACTGTACGAGGTCTGAAGAAGGGTTTCGGCCCGAAACGTTGCCTATTTCCTTCGCTCCATAGATGCTGCTGCACCCGCTGAGTTTCTCCAGCACTCATGGTAATTCCTGAGTTTTCCCCTGATTCCGCTAGCTATTGGGAGATCCAGAACTAGTTCCCGCTAGCTATTGGGAGATCCAGAGCTAGTTCCCGCTAGCTATTGGGAGATCCAGAACTAGTTCCCGCTAGCTATTGGGAGATCCAGAACTAGTTCCCGCTAGCTATTGGGAGATCCAGAACTAGTTCCCGCTAGCTATTGGGAGATCCAGAACTAGTTCCCGCTAGCTATTGGGAGATCCAGAACTAGTTCCCGCTAGCTATTGGGAGATCCAGAACTAGTTCCCGCTAGCTATTGGGAGATCCAGAACTAGTTCCCGCTAGCTGTTGGGAGACCGAGAATATATCCCCTTCGTAGAGATTTTAATGGCACAGTTTGTTGAGCTCTCATGAGAACAAAACTGCTTTACTTTCCAGTGGTCAATGGCTTGTTCTTTGTTTCAGATTTCCAGTGCTCAAAGGATTTTATGTTTAAGAAGGAACGGCAGATGCTGGAAAATCGAAGGTAGACAAAAATGCTGGAGAAACTCAGCGGGTGAGGCAGCATCTATGGAGCGAAGGAAATAGGCGACCCAGAGGGTTTCGACCTGAAACGTTGCCTATTTCCTTCGCTCCATAGATGCTGCCTCACCCGCTGGATCTTATTCTTACTTGTGCCTGATATCTTATTTACTGAAGAATATCGCTGTCTCCCTGAACTGTCAGCTCAGTGTGTTTTTCTTTAATAAGTTACGCTGAGCTGCATCAGTTGATCAGTAGATCATTACCTCGTCCAAGAACAGTGAATGTCAAGAGGAGTGGGGTGGGGAATGATCTTGCCAATTCCAGTGTGTTGGCATTAAGTCCATCGACTGGAATGGAATCAGCTTTCTCTTCTTGTTGGATTCCCAGCCAAAAACACAGCAGACAAAAAACAAGAAAAACTGGTTCTCCAGTGAGATTTTCCTCAGCAGTAAGCAACGAATATCTAACAAAGATAAGAGTAGGGACAGTTTCTTCCCAGCTGTTATCAGGCAACTGAACCATCCTACCACAACCAGAGAGCGGTCCTGAACTACTATCTACCTCATTGGTGACCCTCGGACTATCCTTGATCGGACTTTGCTGGCTTTACCTTGCACTAAACGTTATTCCCTTATCATGTATCTGTACACTGTGGACGGCTCGATTGTAATCATGTATTGTCTTTCCGCTGATTGGTTAGCACGCAACAAAAGCTTTTCACTGTACCTCGGTACACGTGACAATAAACTGAGCTGAACTGAATAAAGCAGGAAGACTTCACAAGAATAGGCCGTGCTGCTCAGTGTCTTCATTCTGGAGATAACTTGGCAAGGTGTCTGTCAAATCCAGTCTTGGGCCCTTCATTCACACAGTTACGGACTCTGAAAACTCAGACGGTCGTCCCTCTGATCACCGAAGGGGAGACAAGGCTCCTGTTGCCCAACCCAGACCTCTTCAAGCAGAGTCATAATTACACAATGTGGAAATAGCCAACTTGCCCATGCCAACCAAGATACACCATCTACACCAGTCACCCCAGCCCATGGATGGCCCATATCCTAATATGGACGCAGTCGCCGCCCCGGGCCACCCGGGGCGGCGACTGCGGGTGCTAGGAAGGCCTCGACCACGAGTGAACATCTGGGAAGAACGGAGGGGAGGCTGGCTGGACTATGGTGCCTTCCTCACCTTGGTGCCACTGTGTTATGTTGTGTCGTGGACTTTCAGTGTTTGTGCTTTTTTTTAAATTCTATTTTATTTTTAATATGTTTTATTATTTATTATTATTTATTTATTTTTATTTTTATGATACTGCCTGTAAGGGAAATTCATTTCGTTGTTTCTAACTGAGACAATGACAATAAATTTGAATACAATACAATACAATACAATAATGTCTGGAGGGATATGGTATGGTATTGGATTCCTTTGTCATTCAGACTTTTCAGTCTGAATGAAATTTCGTTTTGCCTTGCAGTTATAACATGGAATAAAATAACAAAACACACAATAAACACAGATTTAACATCCACCACAGTGAGTCTACCAGGCACCTCCTCACTGTGATGGAGGCTAAAGTCTTAAAGTCCCTGTCTCTTCCCTCCTTCTTCTCCCTCTGCGATGAGGCCATATGGACCATGTGCAGGCAGGTGGGACTAGTGTAGCTGGGACATGTTGGCCAGTGTGGGCAAGTTGGGCCGAAGGGCCTGTTTCCACACTGTATCACTCTATGACTATCTCTCCAAACCTTCCGTATCCATCTTCCAGTCCAAATGTATCTTTTTTAGAACCTTTAAGATGAAGGCATGGCATTAAAATCCAGATCCTTGGACCAGTACAACCCAGGAGCTCACGGCTAGATGCTGGAGGCCAGCCAGAGTCAGATGGAACAGTTCTATCTGCAGGTACACAAAAATGCTGGAGAAACTCAGCGGGTGCAGCAGTATCTATGGAGTGAAGGAAATAGGCAACGTTTCGTCCCGAAACCCTTTGGGTTTCGACCCGAAACGTTGCCTATTTCCTTTGGGTTTCGTCCCGAAACGTTGCCTATTTACTTACAAAATTCTTAAGGGGTTGGACAGGCTAGATGCAGGAAGATTGCTCCCGATGTTGGGGAAGTCCAGGACAAGGGGTCACGGCTTAAGGATAAGGGGGAAATCCTTTAAAACCGAGATGAGAAGAACTTTTTTCACACAGAGAGTGGTGAATCTCTGGAACTCCCTGCCACAGAGGGTAGTCGAGGCCAGTTCATTGGCTATATTTAAGAGGGAGTTAGATGTGGCCCTTGTGGCTAAGGGGATCAGAGGGTATGGAGAGAAGGCAGGTACGGGATACTGAGTTGGATGATCAGCCATGATCATATTGAATGGCGGTGCAGGCTCGAAGGGCCGAATGGCCTACTCCTGCACCTAATTTCTATGTTTCTATGTTTCTATGTTTCCTTTGGGTTTCGACCCGAAATGTTGCCTATTTCCTTTGGGTTTCGACCCGAAACGTTGCCTATTTCCTTTGGGTTTCGTCCCGAAACGTTGCCCATTTCCTTCGCTCCATAGATGCTGCCGCACCCGCTGAGTTTCTCCAGCATTTTTGTCTACCTTCGATTTTCCAGCATCTGCAGTTCCTTCTTAAACACAGTTCAATCTGCAGTGCTGGCTTGGGACAATTTGCAAATTAAGGTGGGAACAGGATGCCACCAGAGGTGGAATCAGAAAATGATAACTAATATTTAAAAGGAAGGTGATAATTAGAGGATTAGAATAAATCCTGACAGCATTGGAATGGCAATTAGCAGCCCCTGAGACAAGAACTGAGAGAAGATCTCAGGGAAAGTGGAGAGGAAGAAAAGGTGAACAGCAACAGCACCTAGCACCAGGGAAATGGACCACGCTTCCATCAGTAGCCATATGGTCTGGGTCACTGATTTTACTTCGGAGTCACGTGAGTGACTACGTGAAGAACCCGCTCAGTGCGCAGGCGCGGCATTACGCCAGCAGTGCAACAGCGGCTTGCAACGGGAGTTAGGCTGTCCCGCTACAGGATGAACCGGACCGTCAGGTGAGTACCCTGAGGTCGGGTTTTCTTTTACAGGTGAGCCTTTTTCTGCTTGTGTTTTTACAGGCAGAGAAAAAGGCTCTGGAACAAAACTGTCCCCCGTTTTCCCGTTGGGGAGGGGGGCAGCAACAGGCGGTAGGAGCGACCCGGTGTTCCGTAATTCCCCGACACCGTGCCGAGGCCAGCCCGCTAGTACCTGAAGCAGCGGGCTGGACGCATAGCCACTCGAGAGGCATCCGGCAGGTGTTTACCGATGTCGGACGGGACGTCTCTCCTCCCGCACGGGGGGAGAGAGAGCCGCCTGAGCCGCTGGAGCGGCTCACGGAGCAGATGCCTGCGAGACGCGCTGCTTGAGGGGCGCTCTCGCATCTACAAGGCAAAAGCTCCAGAAGAACCTGTCCCCCGCTCGACTCCAGCGGAGGAGCGTTCCATTGCAAGGGGGGCAGCAACAGGCGGTAGGAACAATTACCGGTCGCCCCGCTATCCCCATCACCGCGCCGAGCCCAGTCCCGCTAGTGCCTGAACTGCGGGCTGGATGTCTAGCCATCCGAACAGGCATCCGGCCGGTGGCGTCCGATTCGTCGGACGGGGACATGTCTCCACCTAAATGGAGGAGAGACAGCCGCCTGAGCTGCATCCAACAGCAATTGGAGCAGCTCCAGCGAGATGCGCAGAAAGAGCGCTCTCGCGGAGGGAGGTCAGGCACCCCCTCCATAGTGCCTCATGCACTGCCCTCTGCTCCCTCATTACTGGAGGCTAGCATTGGTGACCAGGGCTGGGCTGGTCTGGAACAGGGGCAGGCGGACGAATTCGGGAGTATGCCAGGGGTGCAGGAACATGAAGAGCTGTTGGGTGTGATGGACCGCTTGTAGCAACCCCACGGGCTGGAGCACCGCTGGAACCAAGAATGGCGGCCAGCATCAACCATTACTGGAAAAGGTGCTCGCTGAGGTGCTGAAACAACACAGCACCAGAAAACGGTGAGGCCCTCAAAGTAAAAAGTGTCAACAGCCAAATCTGGGGGCATGTGGGTCACACATCCAGACCCAAGAACTCAAGCTACAGCGGATCCTAAGGCTCCTGACGTCAGCCATCACAGCCTTTGCTCGTTCCGTGGAGACCACGGAGATGGATACCTGCCAGCAGGATGTGCTGGCATTAATGTGTACCACACAATTTGAGATCAACAATCTCCGGAGGGAAACATAAGACCTGCCCTCAATCCCAAATTTGCTGGCTTGTGTAAAGCCCCAGCTGCGGAGACGGACGCGCTGCCTATTTGGGAAAGATTTCAATAAAAACTGAAGGAGATGCAGGAAGCATCAAAAACCTTCGGCCTAATGAGGGCAGGCCCCGGGACGAGCAAACCAAGACCTCCGATACCCAAGTGGCAGCACCCCACGGCATCCACCAGTCGACGTCCGCAATATGGGACTGGTGAACGCTTGGGGTCCGCACATTATCCCCAAAGATCTTTCAGATCAGGGCCCGCAGCGGACCCTCTGGAAAATGCGCCTCCCCCCAACATCGCCAGCACGTCAGAACAAAATCTTCAGGAAAATGAAGAAACAGAATCGCCAATAACCATGGAGGTAGGTGGGTCTGGTCCCTACCAGCATATAGAGAATAAGGGTGCTTTATTAACAGGGGGGAGATTACACTTGTTTAAAGAAGCATGGGGTATGGTCACGAGTGACAAGTATATACTCAACAACATTACAGGATATAAAATACAATTCATGTCAGAAAAAACGCCGCCAGTTCAACAATGGCCCCAAAGGGTATTTCTCCCTCCGTCAAAGAGAAACGTGAGGGACAAGCTGAACTGGTGAGACTTATCACAAAGGGGGTCATCGAAAAGACCAAACATGAACCTTTGGAAATTGTATCGAATATATTCACTAAAACCAAAAAAGATGGTGTCTGTCGCATCATCATTGACTTAACATCACTAAACAAATTTGTTAAGTATATACATTTCAAAATGGAGACATATGTTACTGCCAAACAACTGAATTCCAAAGGACACTTCATGGCAAGCATTTATCTTAAAGATGCTTACTATCTAGTACCCATATACAAGGATCATCGCAGATACCTAAAATTTATCTGGATGGTACAAAGCATTGCCCTATGGGCGAACTTCAGCCCAAGATTATTCACCAAAATATTGAACCCAGCCATGGCAATACTAAGAAAACATATTGTCATGGCATATCTGGAGGATATTCTCATAGTAGGGAAAACGATGGAATTGGCTGTGGCAGCAGTATCAGCTACAAAACAGCTCCTCGAAACTCTGGGGTTCGTCCTACATCCAGATAAATCTAAGTTGAAGCCATCCACTATCATGGACTACCTGGGCTTCACAATTAACTCAGTCCATATGACTGTTACCTTGCCAAAGGCAAAAATGGTTGAATTAGCACAATCATGCAACAAATTAATGGTCAACGAGCGACCAACTATTCGACAAGTAGCAAGAGTAATTGGGGAAATGGTAGCAGCATTTCCGGCTACACAATTCGGACCTTTGCACTATCAAAAAATTTTACAGAGAGCAAAGGTACGGGCAATAAAACGACATACAGGTCACTATGATCGTGTCATGAACTTACCCACTGAAGCAATATCAGAGCTACAGTGGTGGGCAGAAAACGTTTGGCATAGTTTCAGCCCTATCTTTATCACTAACCCTACTTTAGTTATTCAAACAGATGCCAGTGCTCAAGGCTGGGGAGCGACTAACTCCATATCCAGCACAAGTGGTAGATGGACTAAACTAGAGTCATCATTACTACTTACACTGGGCATTAACTATCTAGAGATGTTGGGCGCCTTTTATGGTTTAAAAGCATATGTATCTAATATGCAGCACTTGCATGTTCGGTTACAAATTGATAAATACTACGGTGATGGCTTATATTAACCATATGGGTGGCATAAAATCATTATCATGCGACAAATTGGTCAACATGATTTGGCAATGGTATGTCGAAAGACATATTTGGCTATCAGCTACTTACCTACCAGGTAAGCTAAACACCCATGCCATGGGAAAATTAAACGCCAGGGTTGCAAGTTTGAACAGACCTTACCTGGAACTGGGATTGTCCAAACAAACCATCACCACCATGTCGGCATCCCTTCGAACATCCACCAAGAGGCAGTACTTAACCAGCATCAAAAAAGGGAGAAGTACTGCCAGGAAACATGGACAACATACGCAACAGCTACAGCCACCAACATACTGGAGTTCCTGGCCATCTACACCACGATGTAGGGATCAGTTACAGTGCCATCAACACAGCGCAGAGTGCTCTTTCTGCTTATCTCAAACCAGCGGCAGGACAACAGGCGATGGGATCCCATCCACTGGTGGTAAAACTGATGAAGGGCATTTACAATATCAAGCCCTAAGCCCAGGTATACCCATATTTGGGATATCAGTGTGGTCCTGACATATCTCAGGGAATGGCCACCAGCCAGATCCCCCGGCCTCGAGCAAGCTACACTAAAGACGCTTAGGTTGATGGCACTTGTATCCGCTCAGAGGGTCCAGTCACTACACCTATTGCGACTGGACAACATGATCACAGCTCCAGACCAGATCTGTCGTTATCCAGCGACTGGTCAAACAGAGCAGACCAGGAACACCTAATCCAGTCGTGGCTTACCCACCAGAACCACGGTTATGTGCCATGACCTACCTACTATCCTACATAGACACAACCAGAATATTCGAGGGAGATGAAAAGCCTTGTGGGTCAGTCACAAAAACCTTATGGTGGGGTACGAGCCAAACCATTGCGAGATGGCTCAAGCAGGTGCTAGAAACTGCTGGGATAAACACTAACATGTACAAATTTTATTCCACCAGGGCAGCATCCATGTCGACGGCTAAAGAATGGACATGCCTATACACCACATCCTGGCTACAGCAGGATGGTGGGAAGGGAAAAGACCGTTCAGAAATTTTATAATAAGCCGTTGGCAAAACCTGGTTTATTTGCAGTAAAGATTTACGAACTGCAAATATTTAATTTAAGCCCAGGGGAGCAACTTAATTCTTTGTTGTTATTGTTTAAAAAATACCATTGTGTTTTTCTACAAATAGACTCATTGGTTCATTACGATAACACTTCCTCCCTCAAGAACTTCGGCAGTGAGTGAAATGAAACTGTTACACGGTTTGAAATCACAGAGCTTTGAAATCTTCACGTAGTCACTCACGTGACTCCGAAGTAAAATAGTAAGATTAAACGAGAACTTACCAGTTTGAAGTTTGATCTGTATTTTATGAGGAGTTACGATGAGGGATTACGTGCCCTCCGCTCCCACCCTCATTATATGGATCAAACTAATAAATTGATGTCTCCTTATCTTTACTATGTTTACTTCAAAATAACTGTGTTATCTGTGATTCCACACCGCTGCTTGGAAGTATGCCGCGCCTGCGCACTGAGCGGGTTCTTCACGTAATCCCTCATCGTAACTCCTCATAAAATACAGATCAAACTTCAAACTGGTAAGTTCTCGTTTAATCTTACTATTCTCCATCGTTGCGTTCCAAAACCCTTGCTGCATGTTTCAGTTTGGTTTCAGTTTATTGTCACCTGTACCGAGGTTCAGTGAAAAGCTTTGGTTGAATACAATCCAGTTATCAGAAAGGCAATACATGATTGCCATCGAGCCATTCACAGTGTGTGGATACATGATAAGGGCATAACGTCTAGTGCAAGGTAAAGCCCATCAAGGGTAGTCCAAGGGTCACCAATGAGGTAGATAGTAGTGTTTAAGAAGGAACTGCAGATGCTGGAAAATCGAAGGTAGACAAAAATGCTGGAGAAACTCAGCGGGTGCAGCAGCATCTGTGGAGCGAAGTAAATAGGCAACGTTTCGGGACGAAACCCAAAGGAAATAGGTAACGTTTCGGGACGAAACCCAAAGGAAATAGGTAACGTTTCGGGACGAAACCCAAAGGAAATAGGTAACGTTTCGGGACGAAACCCAAAGGAAATAGGCAACGTTTCGGGCCGAAACCCAAAGGAAATAGGCAACGTTTCGGGACGAAACCCAAAGGAAATAGGCAACGTTTCGGGACGAAACCCAAAGGAAATAGGCAACGTTTCGGGACGAAACCCAAAGGAAATAGGTAACGTTTCGGGACGAAACCCAAAGGAAATAGGCAACGTTTCGGGACGAAACCCAAAGGAAATAGGCAACGTTTCGGGTCGAAACCCAAAGGAAATAGGCAACGTTTCGGGTCGAAACCCGAAGGGTTTCGGGACGAAACGTTGCCTATTTCCTTCGCTCCATAGATGCTGCTGCACCCGCTGAGTTTCTCCAGCATTTTTGTGTACCTATTGAGTATAGAAGTTGTGTTTAGTTTAGTTTAGTTTAGAGATACAGCGCGGAAACAGACTGATGGATAGATAGACTGACAGACAGGTAGATTGTAGTTCAGCACTGCACTCTGGGTGTGGTAAGATGAAGTCACAGAGTGATACAGTGTGGAAACAGGCCCTTCGGCCAAACTTGCCCACACCGGCCAACATGTCCCAGCTACACTAGTCCCACCTGCCCATGTTTGGCCCATATCCCTCCAAACCTGTCCTATCCAGGTAGAAGATGATTCTTTCCTTAATATAGCTCCTTTCCTTACAGGTAGACATACCTGTCTACCTGCTTTCCCTGCTCCCAGGACATAGACCTGTGTTGGCACCTCCACTGATATATATACATATACATATACATATATCAGTATGTATATGTATTATTTCCTTCGCTCCATAGATGCTGCTGAACCCGCTGAGTTTCCCCAGCAATTTTGTGTACCTTGTATATGTATACGTATACGTACACACACACGCACACATATACATATATACATCTGGGAGATGGACACGGAGTTAGGGCTTTGTAAAGCAATGCTGGAGAAGCTGACAAAGCCAGTGGACATGAACACCCTCGAGTCCAGGTAACATCCTCGTAAATCTTCTCTGCACCCTTTCCAGCTTGACAGCACCTTCCCCATAACATGGTGCCCAAAACTGAATCAAAAGTATTCTCACCAACATCTTATATAACTGCAACATGACCTCCTCAACATCACACTCAGTACTCTGACTGATGAAGGCCAATGTGCTGAAAGCCCCTTTGACAACCTTATCTGCCTGTGACACCACTTTGAAGGATCTATATTCCTGTACACCTAGATCCCTCTGCTCTGCAATGCTCACCAGAGCCCGACCATCCACTGTGTAGGCCCTGCCCATGTTAGACTTCGTAAGATGCAACATCTTGCATTTCTCTGTATTAAATTCCATCAATCATTCCTCGGCCAACCTGCCCAATCGATCAAGATCCTTCTGCCATTTAGACATCCATCTTCACTATCTACAATACCACCCACTTTGGTGTCAAGAGTGGTCACAACCTTTCCGGCTGCTGAGACCTTTCAAACCTCCACCTCTTCATTTCCTGTGGCGCAGTATGTCCGCTGCCAGAGATGCCGACTGCCTTTGGCACATTGCAATTCTGCTTAGTGCTGTGGATTCCACCAGCAGCACAAAGCAGGGGAAGTCTGCTTGGGAGGCAGAGAGAAAGAATGCAAATGAGAAGCATCCTCTTTCCACGGAGCTAATTACTGTGTGCGGGGAGATAAGCAGCAGGCTGTTTACCCTGCAGGTTAGCAGCTGGGGGAAGCAGTGGAAGAAACAGCTCAAACCCATCCCACCCTAACCACACTTCTCTCCGTACCGCCCCCACCCCAGTTCTCTCTGTCCCTCCCCCACCCTCGTTGTCGTTCTGGTTTCACTGTCATCCTGATGAGTTTCACTGGCCGTATAACTCTTTATCACCCACTTCACAACCAACAATGGACCATTGTGGGCTCCAACTTTCATAAGATCGTACGAAATAAGTGTAGAACTAGGCCATTCGGCCCATCTAGTCAACTCCACCATTCAATCATGGCTGATCTATCTCTCCCTCCTAGCCCCATTCTCCTGCCTTCTCCCCATAACCCCTGACACCAGTACTAGTCAAGAATCTATCTATCTCTGTCTTAATGACTCGGCCTCCACGGCCTTCTGTAGCAAAGAATTCCACAGATTCACCACCCCCTGACCAAAGAAATTCCTCCTTATCTCCTTCCTAAAAGAACATCCATTAATTCTGAGGCTGTGGCCTCCAGTCCTAGACTCTCCCACTAGTGGAAACATTCTCTCCACATCCACTCTATTCAGGTCTTTCACTATTCTGTACATTTCAATGAGGTTCCCCATCATTCTTCTAAACTCCAGCGAGTACAGGCCCAGTGCCGACAAACGCTCATCATAGGCTAACCCACTCATTCCTGGGATCGTTCTTGTAAACCTCCTCATTTCAATTTTGTTTGATTATGGTTGCTTTTCGCATTTGTCCTAAACCCACTTGTATCCCTTTCCCCTGACTATGTCTGAAACATAGAAACATAGAAATTAGGTGCAGGAGTAGGCCATTCGGCCCTTCGAGCCTGCACCGCCATTCAATATGATCATGGCTGATCATCCAACTCAGTATCCCGTACCTGCCTTCTCTCCATAACCCCTGATCCCCTTAGCCACAAGGGCCACATCTAACTCCCTCTTAAATATAGCCAATGAACTGGCCTCAACTACCCTCTGTGGCAGAGAGTTCCAGAGATTCACCACTCTCTGTGTGAAAAAAGTTCTTCTCATCTCGGTTTTAAAGGATTTCCCCCTTATCCTTAAGCTGTGACCCCTTGTCCTGGACTTCCCCAACATCGGGAGCAATCTTCCTGCATCTAGCCTGTCCAACCCCTGAAGAATTTTGTAAGTTTCTATAAGATCCCCTCTCAATCTCCTAAATTCTAGAGAGTATAAACCAAGTCTATCCAGTCTTTCTTCATAAGACAGTCCTGACATCCCAGGAATCAGTCTGGTGAACCTTCTCTGCACTCCCTCTATGGCAATAATGTCCTTCCTCAGATTTGGAGACCAAAACTGTACGCAATACTCCAGGTGTGGTCTCACCAAGACCCTGTACAACTGCAGTAGAACCTCCCTGCTCCTATACTCAAATCCTTTTGCTATGAAGAAGGGGCTCGACCCAAAATGTCCACTCTTCCATTTTCTCCAGACATGCTGCCTGTCCCATTGAGTTACTCCAGCGTTTTGTGTCCATCTTCACCCAACCAGCATGACATTCCCCAACATCAGGGCGGGCAGGCCATTCAATCTCGGCTGATCTACCCCTCCCTACTAACCCCATTCTCCTGCCTTCTCCCCATAACCTCCATAAGAATAAGGGGTAAGCCATTTAGAACGGAGATGAGGAAACATTTTTTCTCACAGAGAGTTGTGAGTCTGTGGAATTCTTTGCCTCAGAGGGCGGTGGAGGCCGGTTCTCTGGATGTTTTCACTAGAGAGCTAGATAGGGCTCTTAAAGATAGTGGAGTCAGGGGATATGGGGAGAAGGCATGAACGGGGTACTGATTGTGGATGATCAGCCATGATCACATTGAATGGCGGTGCTGGCTTGAAGACCTACTCCTACACCTATTGTCTATAACCCCTGACACCCGTACGAATCAAGAATCTATCTCTGCCTTAAAAATATCCATTGACTTGGCCTCCACCACCATCTGTGGCAAAGAATTCCAGTAGATGTTGGCTCTACTCAGCCAGCTCACCCCAAATCACACGTGCTTCTACCGTTCCAGTATTTCTCTCATTGGCTATTTAATAGCTGCAACAAACCTTCTGAAAAATTGGGTTTAACTGTTCCATCTAGAATAGGTTTCCATGACAATCAGTCAACGATGTAGAGACAATATCTCCCCACTATCTCCCAGCAATGAGTGTCATCGTCAGTGAAGAAACCGGTCTCTAACCCTTTGGGCATTTAGACAATGTTCTACACAAATATAAAACTAATTTAAATTAAAATATCTGTAAAAAGGTGGCACAGCGGTAGATTTGTGGAGTCACAGCGCCAGAGACCCGGGTTCGATCCCGACTATAGGTGCTGTCTATCCGGAGTTTGTACGTTCTCCCCGTGAGTTCTCTCCGAGTTCATCGGTTTCCTCCCGCACTCCAAAGACATAGAAACATAGAAAATAGGTGGAGGAGTAGGCCATTCGGCCCTTCGAGCCTGCACCGCCATTCAATATGATCGTGGCTGACGTACAGGTTTGAAGGTTAATTGGCTTGATGTAAATGGGAATTGTCGCTAGGGTGCAGGGTGGTGTAAACGTGCGGGGATCGCTGGTCGGTACGGGCTCAGCGGGCCGAAGGGCCTGTTTCCGCGGTCTATCTCTACATTAAACCAAGGTAGAGAAGATGAATATTAATCATTAACTATGATTTACATTTTATAATTAAAAATCCAGTCACGTGAAACACTATTCTTCAACGGATAAGCAGCCTGAGAGACCATCTGTTTATAGGCATGATCTCTCCCTTGCACCGAGCATGGTAACTATAAGCATGTGGGTTGGGATTAGTATTTAAGCATTATGCTTGGGTCAGGGATTAGACATAATAGGTAATAGGAATGGTTTCACCCATTTGATATTCTACAGTTGAATCGGTGTAATGTACAGATTGGATTTAGATTTATCGAGTTGACTGGATAATTCAGCGTACTGTGAATTCTAGAAAAGAACCAGAGTGCATGATGCTATTAAAGCTCAGATTCTGGGGAGATGCTTATTGTCAGCACAATGCTGATGTTTGAGAATTCTGTTTAGTTTATTGCCACGTACTCCAAGTTACAGTGAAAAGCTTTTGTTGCGTGCTATATCCAGTCGGCAGAAAGACAATACATGATAACAATCTACAGTCTGAAGAAGGGTTTCGTCCCGAAACGTTGCCTATTTCCTTCGCTACATAGATGCTGCTGCACCCGCTGAGTTTCTCCAGCACTTTTGTGTACCTTCGATTTTCCAGCATCTGCAGTTCCTTCTTAAACATTCAATCGAGCCGTCCACAGTGTACAGATACATGATAAGGGAATAACGTTTAGTGCAAGGTAAAGCCAGCAAAATCCAATCAAGGATAGTCCAAGGGTCACCAATGAGGTAGATAGTAGTTCAGGACCACTCTCTGGTTGTGGTATGATGGTTCAGTTGCCTGATAACAGCTGGGAAGAAACTGTCCCTGAATCTGGAGGTGTGCGTTTGTTTTCACACTTCTGTACCTTTTGCCCGATGGGAGAGAGGAGAAGAGGGAGTGACCGGGGGTGAGACTGGTCCTTGATGATGCTGCTGGCCTAGCCGAGGCAGCGTGAGGTGTAGATGGAGTCAATGGAAGGGAGATAGGCACAAAAAGCACCAGGAATCAGCCAGACAGGTGATAAACACAAAAAGCTGGAGCAACTCAGCGGGACGGGCAGAATCTCTGGAGAGAAGGAATGAGTGACGTTTCGGGTCAAGACCCTTCTTCTGAAACGTCACCCATTCCGTTCTCTCCAGAGATGCTTCCCATCCCTCTGAGTTGCTCCAGCGTTTTGTGCCTATCTTTGGTTTAAACCGGCATCTGCGAATTGTGGACACAGCCCAGACCATCACAAACACACACAAACCAACCTCCCCTCCATTGACTCCGTCTACACCTCACGCTGCCTCGGCAAGGCCAGCAGCATCATCAAGGACCAGGCTCACACCCCGGCCACTCCCTCTTCTCCCCTCTCCCATCGGGCAAAAGGTACAGAAGTGTGAAAACACACACCTCCAGATTCAGGGACAGTTTGGACTTAGTCCGTGGGCCGAGCCTTAGTGTGGGGTAAACTGAATTCCTATGATCCCCTTACATAGGCAGCAGCAGCAAGCCAAGCCACTTAGTTGAGTTTAGAGATACAGTGTGGAAACAGGCCCTTCAGTGCACTGGCCAGCGATCCCCTAACATTAACACTATCCTACACTAGAGACAATTGTTACATTTATACCAAGCCAATGTTTGTCTTTGGAGTGTGGGAGGAGACCAAAGTACTCAGAGAAAACCCACGCGGTCACTCTGTGGAGACAGCACCCGTGGCCAGGATCGAACCTGGATCTCCGTCGCTGTGTAATAATGCCCCTGTCCCACTTAGGAAACCTGAACTGAAACCTCTGGCGACTTCGCGCCCCACCCAAGGTTTCCGGAGGTTGCAGGTGGTTGCAGGTAGTGGAAGCAGGTAGGGAGACTGACAAAAACCTCCGGGAACCTCACGGAAACCTTGGGTGGGGCGCAAAGTCTCCAGAGGTTTCTGTTCAGGTTTCCTAAGTGGGACAGGGGCATGAGCACTGTAAGGCAACAACACCTACCGCTGCGCCACTGTGCCTCCCCTTCAGAGTGGCAATAAAAAACACACTGAGTTTTATGAGACGATAACATTGAACAAGCCTTTTCTTAATTGTGGTTCTGGAGTAATTATGCAGCAATTTATATTATAATTTTATAGTCCGTACCCTGAGCTGTCAGTCTAACAAATGCTAATCACTTAATCTGTTCACCAGCTGCTTTTAGTCCAGCAATGCCATCTTTTAGCACTCCATAATGGTCTGATCATTGTCCCTGTTTATTATTTTTGTTCCAATTATTTCCTGTGCTTCAGCACTTGATATCCATTCCCAAGTAAAACGGAGGAGAAATTGCTGAGACACCGACACAACAGAAGGGTTCGGAGACAGATTGTATTGGAATTAAATCCTGCTCGATTTCATCCCTGCCCTAAAACTGATCACTGTGAAAAAAGGGCCATTATTCTACTTCTGAAACCCAGGCTCTCTCTGCATTGTGAACAAGAAAATCCATCAACAGATATTCTTGCCATAGAGGGAGTACAGAGAAGGTTCACCAGACTGATTCCTGGGATGTCAGGACTTTCATATGAAGAAAGACTGGATAGACTCGGTTTGTACTCGCTAGAATTTAGAAGATTGAGGGGGGATCTTATAGAAACTTACAAAATCTTAAGGGGTTGGACAGGCTAGATGCAGGAAGATTGTTCCCGATGTTGGGAAAGTCCAGAACAAGGGGGGTCACAGTTTAAGGATAAGTGGGAAATCTTTTAGGACCGAGATGAGGAAAACATTTTTCACACAGAGAGTGGTGAATCTGTGGAATTCTCTGCCACAGAAGGTAGTTGAGGCCAGTTCATTGGCTATATTTAAGAGGGAGTTAGATGTGGCCCTTGTGGTTAAAGGGATCAGGGGGTATGGAGAGAAGGCAGGTACAGGATACTGAGTTGGATGATCAGCCATGATCATATTGAATGACGGTGCAGGCTGGAAGGGCCGAATGGCCTACTCCTGCACCTATTTTCTATGTTTCTATGTGTACCGAGGTACAGTGAAAAGCTTTTGTTACGCGCTAACCAGTCAGCAGAAAAACAATACATGATTACAATCGAGCCGTCCACAGTGTACAGATAAAGGGAATAATGTGAATACTGTTTAGAGCAAGAGTTCCCAACCTGGGGTAAATTTTGCCGACCCAGGGGGTACATTTCTTGATTGGGGATTTGTACATATTTTTTCTCGTTGGTACACAAAAATGCTGGAGAAACTCAGCGGGTGCAGCAGCATCTATGGAGCGAAGGAAATAGGCAACGTTTCGGGTTGAAAACCCTTCTCCAGACTTTGTGTACCTTTGATTTTCCAGCATCTGCAGTTCCTTCTTAAATATTCTTTCTCATTGACTGACTTTGTTTGGTTCTGGTATACCGGTATCTGTTCATAAATAAGTGAAATAATATTGTTTTTTGCTATTAAAGTTGCCAGGGGTAAACGGGACAAAACAGGTTGGCTACCCTTGGTTTAGAGAAAGATAACATCCAGTAAAGTTCGATACAAATAGACGGAGGATCTCCAACGAGGTAGATAGTAGCTCAGGACGGATCTCTGAACTATTGTCTACCTCCTTGGAGATCCTTGGACCATTTGGTTCATACTAGTTTGGTTCTGATGAAGTCAGATTTTACATCCTGTACATATCCTTTGCAATGACTTTCCAAAGAATCCCACATCCCCTCCACTATTGCTCCTTGACATTCACCCCTCTCTTTCTGTGGATCCAAAGTCAGGATCACACCTTCATAGTCTGTTTCAGGCCAGCAGCATCATCAAGGATCAGTCTCATCCCCCCCTCACTCCCTCTTCTCCCCTCTCCCACCGGGCAAGAGGTACAGAAGTGTGAAAACGCACACCTCCAGATTCAGGGACAGTTTCTTCATAGCAGTCATCAGGCAACTGAACCATCCTACCACAACTAGAGAGCAGTCCTGAACTACTATCTACCTCATTGGAGACCCTTGGACTATCTTTGTGTGTAGGAAAGAAGGGTCTCACCCGAAACGTCACCCATTCCTTCTTTCCGGAGATGCTGCCTGACCCGCTGAGTTACTCCAGCATGTTGTGTATTTCTTTGGTGTGAACCAGCATCTGCAGTTCCTTTATTAGACCAGTTTTTAGTTTTAGAGAAACAGTCGAGAAAGAGGCCCTTTGGCCCACCGAGTCCACACCGACCAGCGATCCCTACACATTAACATTATTCGACACACACACTAGGGACAATTTACATTTACACCAAGCCAATTAACCTACAAACCTGTACGTCTTTGGAGTGCGGGAGGAAACTGAAGGTCTCGGAGAAAACCCACGCAGGTCACGTCGGGAGAACGTGCAAACTCCGTACAGACAGCACCCGTAGTCGGGATCGAACCCGGGTCTCTGTAAGGCAGCAACTCTACCGCTGCG
Source organism: Amblyraja radiata (assembly GCF_010909765.2). NCBI lineage: Eukaryota > Metazoa > Chordata > Chondrichthyes > Rajiformes > Rajidae > Amblyraja > Amblyraja radiata. Next base: position 16,646,697 of record NC_045996.1, read on the forward strand.
CCACTGTTAAAGTCTTTAATGAAGAGTTTCAACCAACTAGATATTGACAAAATGCTGGGTTAACTCATTGGGATAGGCAGCATCTCTGGAGAGAATCAATGGGTGACATTTCAGGTCAAACTAGATTGTTCTTTCAAGGAGCAGTACAGGCATGATGGGCCGAACAGACATCGCTTTCCAATAATTTCACAGTTACACTTTGATGCTCGAACAAATCAGAGTTAAAATGGGGCCACTCTGTCTGATCGCAGACTCTGAAATGAGAATACCTTGTTCTAACCCATTCTTCCCAGGTTATTAATAACCCAGGCTGACAAGATGAGGAGTATTTAACATTTCACAGAGTCTATAATTCATCTCATTTTCATTCTGTAATAGCTCCCCTGTGCGGGGATTGCAACACCGACTGAGTGTGACAGGTGGAACGTTCTGGGAAGTAATGAAGGGAGATGAGTTCCTTGATGGAGGACCAGGGGCGACAGGGAGGGTGTGGATGCCTCATGTCCCTGGGGCTGGGGAGAGATGACCCGCTGGACACCAGGTGTGGAGACGCCCTGTGGAGGGATTCTGTGGAGGGGGTGGGAGGGGAAAAATGAGGAGGGGTGGGAGAGGGAGGAGATGGGGCATAGGAGGGGAAGAGGGGGGGTAAGAGGGAGGGAAGAGGGAGAATGGAAGGGGAAAGGGGTGGGTGATATAGTTAGTTGATATAGTTTAATTGCCACACAACCAAGGTCGGTGGTATTTGGGTATTTGGGTGGAGAAGACAGTCGAGGTGGGGAGGGGGTTTGGGAGGGGAAATGGGACGTGGGAAATGAAGAGGGGCTGAGAGGGTAAGAGATGGGGAAGATGAGAGGAGAAGGGGTGGGAGGAGAAGAGAGTCGAGGGGGGGAGGGGGGGGAGAGGAAGAGGGGAGTGGCAGGGAATGGGGGAGATGGGAGGAACAATTTTACCGAAGCCAATTAACCAGCAAACCTGCACGTCTTTGGAAATGTGGGAGGAAACCGGAGCACCCGGAGAAAACCCACACGGTTAAAGGGAGAACGTGCAAACTCCGTACAGACAGCACCCGTAGTCAGGATCGAACCCGGGTCTCCGGCGCTGTGAGGCAGCAACTCTACCCGCTGCACCGATTGGAGCACGAGAGATGCTAGCTACCAGTGGAGACATTACACAGCTGGATACAACCTCAACCTCAACCTCAACTCTCCATCACACAGACTGCCTGGGTGTTGGTCAGTCCGACAGAACAGATACGATGACAGACACAATATATTGGAATAACTCAGCGGGACAGGCAGCATCTCTGGAGAGAAGGAAATATAGAAACATAAAATATAGGTGCAGGAGTAGGCCATTTGGCCCATCGAGTCAGCACTGCCATTCAATATGATCATCCACAATCAGTACCCCGTTCCTGCTTTCTCCCCATATCATTTGATTCCATTAGCACCAAGAGCTAAATCTAAGGGGGGCCCCCGGTGGGGGTCCCTCTACGCAGGGATTCTCCCCCTCTACATTGGGGACCTGGGGTGGAGGGTATTGCACCGAGGTGTTCCCTGCAACCTGTTTCTCTCGCGGTTCACAGACTCGCCAGCCGCCTGCCACTTTTGCGGGCTGGAAGAGTCTGTGTACCACGTGTACATGGAGTGCGTGAGGCTGCAGCCACTGTTTGAATATCTAAAGGGGCTGCTCCTTGCCTTCTGGCTGCATTTTTCACCCACCATCCTCATCTTTGGACACCCTGTGCGTAGGGGAGAGGGTAGGGCTGAAGATGTCCTGGTTGGGTTGCTCCTGGGCCTGGCCAAGCTGGCCATCCGCGAGTCACGGCGCCAGACAGTGGAGGGCTCTACCCGAGCCGGCTGCCTGCCCCTTTTCCGGGGTTACGTCCGTGCCCGGGTGGGATTAGAAAGGGAATACGGGCACCGTGAGGGAGTTCCGGGACCGCTGGGCTCCGCAGGGTGTTGAATGTATCCTCAATAAGGATTGTATCATAGTTGTATAGTAGTTTATTATGGATACATGTTTGTATTGTATTATGGTGGTGGGTTCTGGCTTGTTTTATTGTAGTGTAATATTATTTTTTAATAATTGAATAAATTTAAAAAAAAAGAAAAAAAAAAGAGCTAAATCTAACACTCTTGAAAACATCTGCCATAATGGCAGAGATAGATAGATTCTTGATTAGTACAGGTGTTGGGGGTTATGGGGAGAAGGCAAGAGAATGGGGTTAGGAGGGAGAGATGGATCAGCCATGATTGAATGGCAGATTAGACTATGTGGGCCGAATGGCCTAATTCTGCTCCTAGCTCTTATGACCTTATGAAAAGGAATAGCTGATTTGTCAGGTGGGAACCCTTCTTCCGACCCAAAACATCACCTATTCCTTTCCTCCAGAGATGCTGCCTGACCCGCTGAGTTAATCCAGCATTGTTGTGTCTATCTTCGGTGTAAATCAGCATCTGCAGTTCATTCCTACAAAATTCTGAAACGTTTAGAAACATAGAAACATAGAAAATAGGTGCAGGAGGAGGCCATTCGGTCCTTCGAGCCAGCACCGCCATTCATTGTGATCATGGCTGATCGTCCCATATCAATAACCCGTGCCTGCCTTCTCCCCATATCCCTTGTCTCCACCAGCCCCTAGAGCTCTATCTGTCTAACTGTTTAAGAAACAGTTCGATAGGTAGGACAGGTTTGGAGGGATATGGGCCAAGCACGGGCAGGTGGGACTAGTGTGGCTGGGACATGTTGGTCAGCATGGGCAAGATGGGCCGAAGGGCCTGTTTCCACACTGTATCACTCTGACTATGGATTGAGTTAAATGTTTAATTTCAACATTGAAAATGAGTGAACACCTGGAGACCTTGTTGGAGTTTGTTGAAGGGACTTGAATGACATTGGGAATGAACAGATATGAACAGTGCCCTGTCAGCAGGCACCACTAGCGGCCGAGATGTATTTAAATTGGTTGTCAGTGTGTTCAGGGTGATATCAGGTTTTAAATATGGATTATTTCTCTCTTGCAGTTTTGCTTTGTGGCCCGATGTCACTTCCATCAGCAGGTGGACAGTTCTCTGCACGCTATCTCCGAGTGTCAGTGCTGTGACACAAATATCAGACCAGTATTTGCTGCTGATGCTTTGCCATTTCCTTCCTCCAACCCACCAGCTTGCTTCATTCAGAAACTGCAGCGAATTGTGGACACCACCCTTGCCATCACACAAACCAACCTCCCTTCCATTGACTCCATCTGCACCTTAGCAAGGCCAGCAGCATCATAGAAACATAGAAACATAGACAATAGGTGCAGGAGTAGCCCATTCGGCCCTTCGAGCCTGCACCGCCATTCAATATGATCATGGCTGATCCTCCAACTCAGTATCCCATCCCTGCCTTCTCTCCATACCCCCTGATCCCTTTAGCCACAAGGGCCACATCTAACTCCCTCTTAAATATAGCCAATGAACTGTGGCCTCAACTACCTTCTGTGGTAGAGAATTCCACAGATCCACCACTCTCTGTGTAAAAAATGATTTTCTCATCTCGGTCCAAAAGGATTTCCCTCTTATCCTTAAACTGTGACCCCTTGTTCTGGACTTCCCCAACATCGGGAATAATCTTCCTGCATCTAGCCTGTCCAACCCCTTAAGTCATCAAGGACCAGTCACCACCTGGCCACTCCCTCTTCTCCCCCATCAGGTAAGAGTTACAGAAGTGTGAAAACACACACCTCCACATTCAGTGAAAAGTTTATTCCCAGCTGTTACCACAAGGTCACGTGGTAGGAGAAGAATGAGGCCATTTGGCCCATCAAGTCTACTCCGCCATTCAATCATGGCTGATCTATCTCTCCCTCCTAACCCCATTCTCCTGCCTTCTCCTGCCGAGATGAGGAAAAAGATTTTCATACAGAGAGTGGTGAATCTGTGGAATTCTCTGCCACAGAAGGTAGTTGAGGCCACAGTTCATTGGCTATATTTAAGAGGGAGTTAGATGTGGCCCTTGTGGCTAAAGGGATCAGGGGGTATGGAGAGAAGGCAGGTACAGGATACTGAGTTGGATGGTCAGCCATGATCATATTGAATGGCGGTGCAGGCTCGAAGGGCCGAATGGCCTCTACTCCTGCACCTATTTTCTATGTTTCTCCCCATAACCCCTGACACCCGCACTAATTAAGAATCTATCCATCTCTGCCTTAAAAACATTGGACAATTATCAGGCAACTGAACCATCCTACCACAACCAGAGAGCAGTCCTGAACTACTATCTACCTCATTGGTGACCATCGGACTATCCTTGGTGGGACTTTGCTGGCTTTACCTTGCACTGAACGTTATTCCAGCCCTCAGCACCAGACCCAGAGGACCCAACAATGTATTACATCATGGACTGGTGGGTGGACCAGCAGACAGGGCAGGGGCTGGAGATACTGAGGAAAGCTCGGATCCTCACAGGGATCGTCAACAGAGAGGATGCGTCTGTCAGCCAGAGGAGTTTCAATGATAAATAGGAATCCTATGCTCCGAGTTGCTCGCACTCTAACATGTGCTTGAAGCTGTAACTGAGTTTACAGAGGTGGGCAAGGCTGGAAAATGACCCCAACCCTCCTCAGCTCAACTAACAGCAGCCGCAGCAAATGTCAACTATTCAGCTCCATCGAAACATCAAAACCACTCGAATAAATACACCGTCCCAACAACCCACTCTGTGATCTGATGAAGGGTCTACACCCTTTAACACACCCACTCCTTCTCTCCACAGATGCTGCCTGACCCGCTGAGTTACTCCAGCACTCTGTGAAACGTCACCTATCCATGTTCTCCACAGATGCTGCCTGCCTGACCCGCCAGATTATTATGTCCATCTTCAGTGTAAGCCAACATCTGTATTTCCTTCCTACGCACTCTATAATCGTGTCTGTCTCTCTCCGTCTCCCTCTCCGTGTGTCTGTCTCCCTGTCGCCGTGCTTCTGTGTGCGTGTCTGTGTGTCTGTGTGTCCGTGTGCGTAGCTGTGACTACATGGGTCCAGTGTGGCGTGCTCTGGGAACGTGGTTGAATCTTCAGTAAGGGTCAGAAATGGGATCCAGCCATTACAGATCTATTAGTGAACCACAGATGGAGGGAAACAGATTAACGTGTACCGTAAGGAACCAAATGAAATGCATTAAAGGATAAAAGCAAATCATTTTCAAGCAGTATGGGTCAGCCGATGATCGATTACTTTCTCATGGAGCCAGTGTTCTAGCCCTACTGGCCATGTTCGGCACGGTGGCGCAGCGGGTAGAGCTGCTGCCTTACAGCGCCAGAGACCCGAGTTCAATCCTGACTACGGGTGCTGTCTGTACGGAGTTTGTACGTGACACGTGACCTGTGGCCCGTGTGGGTTTTCTCCGGGTGCTCCGGTTCCCACCCACACTCTAACGACGTGCAGGTTTGTAGGGCGATTGGCTTCGGTAAATTGTCCCTAGTGCATGGGATGGAGCTAGCTAGTCAGCACAGTTTTGTATTGTATTGTATTCAAATTTATTGTCATTGTCTCAGTTAGAGACAACGAAATGAATTTCCCTTACAGGCAGTATCATAAAAATAAAAATAAAAATAAATAAATAATAATAAATAATAAAACATATTAAAAATAAAATAGAATTACACAGACTCGGTGGGCCGAAGAGCCTGTTTCCGCACTTTATCTCTAAAGACTAAAGACCGTACACCATGAAACGCTGGGAGACGATGAAAAGGCTGACTGTTGCATTCACACCTTTTTTATTATTATTACCAAATACAAATTTAATCAATTATTTATAATACGAACAATACTTGGCAACACAAACAAACCCATCACCGTAACACAACAAATATTCTCCACTACACAACATTACTGTAAATGACTATTTCCCCATTCTTGTCAAGGATACATTCCACCCCCCGCGGTGCCCAGCGGTCCCAGAAATCGCCCAGGGTGCCCGTGGACAGCGCCTAGTCCCACTCTAGCACCACCCGGGTGCGGACATAACCCGGGAAAGGGGGCATGCAGCCGGCTCGGGCAGAGCCCTCTTCCGCCTGGTGCCCAACCCAACCGATGTTACTTTTAATCTCTTCATCCAAATCATTAATGTATGTTGTAAACGGCTGCGGTCCCAGCACCGAGCCTTGCACTACCTCACTAGTCACTGCCTGCCTCTGAAAGTGGGGGTGGGAGATTGCAATCTTCACGTGGTCCGACAAATGCAATCAACCTGGCGTGCACAATCAAATAAGATCGAATAGAACAAGTTGTCCTGTAACTTTAAGCTGTGCACGCCATACGCAAGAAGATTCTGAAAGGGACCCGTTAATCCCTACTCTGTTTCCTGTCTGCCAACCAATTTTCTATCCATGTCAGCACTCTACCCCCAATACCGTGTGCTCTAATTTTGCCCACTAATCTCCTATGTGGGACCTTAAATGCTTTCTGAAAGTCCAGGTACACTACATCCACTGGCTCTCTCTTGTCCACTTTCCTAGCCACATCTTCAAGAAAATCCAGAAGATTAGTCAAGCAGGATTTCCCCTTCGTAAATCCACCGATCCTGTTACTGATACCCAAATGTGCGGCTATTTCACCTTTTATAATTGACTCCAGCATCTTCCCCATCACCGATGTCAGGCTAACTGGTCCAAAATTCCCTGTTTTCTCTCTCATTCCTTTATTAAAAAGTGGGATAACGTTAGCTACCCTCCAAACCACAGGAATTTATACCAAATCTATAGAACATTGGGTGGTGAAACTGTGGAATTATTTGCCACAGAAGACTGTGGAGGCCACAAGTCAGTGGATATTTTTAAGGCACAGATAGATCGATTCTTGATTAGTATGGGTGTCAGGGGTTATGGGGAGAAGGCAGGAGAATGGGGTTAAGAGGGAGAGATAGATTAGCCATGATTGAATGGTGGAGTAGTCTTGATGGGCCGAATGGGCTAATTCTACTATAATTTCTGAACTTGTGAGAGGAGGGTCCCAACCTGAAACGTATCTGAAGAAGGGTCTCGAACCGAAACATCACCCATTCCTTCTCTCCACAGATGCTGCCTGACCCGCTGAGTTACTCCAGCACTTAGTGTTTGCGTAAAGCAGCCTCTGCAGTTCCTTCCTACACACAACTCTCAACACTAGCAGCGTACATTTTCTCAGTTCTCCTCACACAATTCCATTTACTCCTTGTGGTAAAGTCAATTATAGGTGGGTAAATTGATACACACGCCTTGAATCTGGCGGCTCTGATCCCTGTTGCTATTCTGTTGCTGGGGTTAAGAGTTCTGAAGAACAGATCTAATTTTAATTAAAGCATCCCAGGCCTGGTACAGTGCAGTCAGTTAAAGGCCAACCCACTTTGGACCTGTTCCAAAACCCAGGCCATTACCAAATGACAGAAGCTTTCAGAATGAAATACTCCCATTAGTGCTCCTTGAGTTGCAAGGCCCAGAAATTGATTGAAATGTAGTTTAGTTTAGAGATACAGCGAGTAAACATGACCTTCGACCCACTGAGTCCGCACCGACCAGCGATCCCCGCACACCAACAGTCTCCTACACACACACACACTAGGGACAATTTACCATTTTACCAAGCCAGTTAGCTTACAAACCTGCACGTCTGTGGAGTGGGGTGGGGAGATTGCAACCTTCACGTGGTCCGCCTTCTTTCAACGAATGCAATCAACCTGGCGTGCACAAACAAACAAGATCAAATAGAACAAGTTGTCCTACAACTTTAGACTGTGCACGCCACACACGCAACAAGAAGAAGTCTTTGGAGTGTGGGATAGAAACCTGGGCAACCGGAGAAAACCCACGCAGGTCACGGGGAGAACGTACAAAGTCCGTACATACGGCACCCGTAGTCAGGATCGAACCCGGGTCTCTGGTGCTGTGAGGCAGCAACTCTACCCGCAGCGCCACCGTGCCACTCAAGGTTGTCGGCAGCAACTAACAGGGTCTTAAAGACTGCATGACGCTAACTTCAGCAAGTGTGGTCTTCTACAGACAGTGTCTTCAGTCGGCTTACAGACTTCTGGTTACTTGGCATTAGTTATTGATTTATCTTTTCATTGATTATTATATACTTATCGGTGTGTTGTGGTGGTTACATGCCTGATGAGCTGCAGCAAGCAGGAATTTCATTGCTTCATGGCCAGGGCAATTGACAATTAAACACTTGCCATTAATTGTGGAAAGGAACTTTGAAGGTTCACAGAGATGTATGGGGTCAAGGTGGACGATGAAGTGGTAATGTACAAATCTGATAGAATCAGTAAATACAAGGACACGCTAGGTTATCAGAGTTAAATGCCCTGCAGGATGATGAAAGCAAAACTAAGTAGCAAGACATAGTGCTGAGAAATGGCTGAGTGGCTCCAGCAATACGTTCACCAGTCAGTCCAGTCTAGTTTATTGTCACGGGTACCGAGGTACAGTGAAAAGCTTTTGTTGCGTGCTAACCAGTCAGCAGAAAGACAATACATGATTACAATCGAGCCGTCCACAGTGTACAGATACATGATAAGGGAATAACGTTTAGTGCAAGGTAAAGCCAGCAAAGTCCCATCAAGGATAGTCTGAGGGTCACCAATGAGGTAGATAGTAGTTCAGGACCGCTCTCTGGTTGTGGTAGGATGGTTCAGTTGCCTGATAACAGCTGGGAAGAAACTGTCCCTGAATCTGGAGGTGTGCGTTTGTTTTCACACTTCTGTACCTCTTGCCCGATGGGAGAGGGGAGAAGAGGGAGTGGCCGGGGTGTGAGACTGGCCCTTGATGATGCTGCTGGCCTTGCCGAGGCAGCGTGAGGTGTAGATGGAGTCAATGGAAGGGAGGTTGGTGTGTGCGATGGTCTGGACAGCGTCCACAATTCGCAGCAATTTCTAGTCATAGGGTCATGCAGTGTGGAACAGGCCCTTCAGCCCAACATGACCATGCCGTCTATCCCCGTAAATGGGGAAGTAGGATAGGGTAAGTCAATGGGTATTTTTTAGGCAGAGATAGATAGATTCTTGATTAGTGCGGGTGTCAGTGGTTATGGGGAGAAGGCAGGAGAATGGAGTTAGGAGGGAGAGATAGATCAGCCATGATTGAATGGCGGAGTAGACTAGATGGGCCGAATGGCCTAATTCTTCTCCTATCACCCTGAACCCTGATGGTTTGGTCTGAATGGCCTTCATTATATTTTAAGGTTCTGTTTATGAAAATGAATTTCACTCTGGGGTTTCAACTTAATATCATTAAAGCCATTATTCATTTTCACAATTTATTCTTCTCCAAATACCAATAACTCGTTCCTCATCATGTCTGTATAAAAATCTCATTACTTTTGCTATAATTATCCCCACTATTTATTTAATATCTTCTGTAATATCCATACATCCCACCTCCCACATAATAAAATCTCTATTTCATATTCTTGTGTTCCACTGAAGCTGCCTTTCATCACCAGCTCTTCCCATCTGCAATGTTCCCCCAGTAGACTCAAGACCCAGATTCCCCGCAAGCCTCCTTTCCTTTGTAAGATGCTCAAAGGGGACTAATTAATTGTATAGGAAGGAACAGCAGATGCTGGTCTACACTGAAAATAGACATGAAATTCTTAGACATTCTTAGAATAAAGGGGAGGTCATTTAAGACTGAAGTGAGAAAAAACTTTTTCACCCAAAGAGTTGTGAATCTGTGGAATTCCCTGCCACAGAGGGCAGTGGAGGCCAAGTCACTGGATGGATTTAAGGGAGACAGATGGCACAATGGGCTAAGTGTTCGGCTGGCAACCGGAAGGTAGCTGGTTCGAATCCCGCTTGGAGTGCATACTGTCGTTGTGTCCTTGGGCAAGACACTTCACCCACCTTT
>NC_045997.1:0-96008 GCF_010909765.2 Amblyraja radiata
TCTCTCTCTTTTTTCAGCTTGAAATTGTGCAATAAGGTGCATACTGTAGCGAGTCTTTTAACTGACACTTGAATGCAATATAAATGCTTTAAAATGGATTGGAGCGTTTGTGAAAGGGGGGAGGCTGTGCGATCACTGATCAGTGGCCTTGGGAGTACCCAGTGAGGGAGTGGAGCAACTGCGTGGGGAGAGGGTGTGGAAGAAGGGTGTGTCCCCTTCCCAGGGTAGGAACTTTTTGAAATTTGATGTATTAAAATCATGTTTTAGTTCACTGCAGAAGTTTGATTTCAATGTTTTTTGTATGAGGTATTTTTAAGAGGTAACTTTTTAAGGGTAACTTTATCCACACAAAGGGTGATGGGTGTATGGAACAAGCTGCCAGAGGAGGTAGTTGAGGCAGGGACCATCTCTACATTTAAGAAAAAGACTGATACATGGATAGGACAGGTTTGGAGGGATGGACCAAAAGCAGGTCGCGTAGCTGGGACATGTTGGCGGGTGTGGGCAAGTTGCGCTGAAGCAGTGGCGAAAAGATTCATTTATTAGTGCTGGAGTGAGCGAGCGCTTCTGTGTGAGTTTCTTAGCAATGGGTGCCTGATACCAGTAGAACTTCCTTAGCAACAGGAGCCTGGCTCCAGTAGGCCTATATTTGACAGTCTCTGAGAGATAACTTAGGCCAAAGCCCAGAGGTTAGGCCTGGGCCTATAACATTGCTATGAGGCCTACAAAATACAGGCTCTGCTGTCCCGAACGTAGGCCAAAGCACAACACAGGCCCAAGGACAGAAATACAGGCCCGGAGTCTGTAACACAGGCCTAGGGCCCACAACACAGGCTTAGTCCTGGAGCCTATAACACAGGCTCGGAGCCTACAACACAACATTGAGGCATATAAAACAGGCTTGGAGACCCAGAATGTGGACCAAAGCCCACCGGTTAAGCCAAGGCGTAAATCACAGGCCTGGAGCCCATAATACTGCCCTGGGTCCTATCAGGGCTGCCAACTCTCATGCATTGAGCATGAGAATCACACATTTGGCCAAATTCTCACGCTCTCACGCTGATCACAAATTTCTCAAGCTCTGTCGCGAGAAATTCTGTGATCAACGAAAATTTCAAAACTCATATCAACTGCATGGGCCACGGGTGTTGGAGAGCTGGGGCTGAGGGAGAGATGGAAGTAGAAGCAGCGGCGGGACAGATGGGGAGCCTCGGTGGCGAGTGTTTGCCGGGCTAGTGAGTGTTTGCCGGGCTGGCGAGTCGCTTGCTGCAGCTCCGGCCATGGAGCTGTCTCAGTGCAAGAGTCCTGTGCCGTCGGAGGCGTCGGAAGCGTTGCGCTGCTGCCGTGAGAGTCTCTGTGCCGAATTTGCCAGGTGACCGGCATGGATAAGGCTGCAGCTTGGTGCATCCTGGAGCACAACCAGTGGCTGCTGGAAGCAAGTACCAAGCACTCGGTAGAAACGGTGGAAGATAGTGGCCTTCAAATGGGGGTGGTTGGAGAAAGCATCCTGCTTGCCTGCTAGATTTTCACTTACTGTAACTGCAGGAAAAATGTTCACAATGTTGGGGGAGTTCAGTACCAGGGCTCACAGTTTAAGAATAAAGGGGGAGCCAGTTTGGACTGAGATGAGGACAAACTTTCTTCACGCGGAGAGTTGTGAATCTGTGGAATTCTCTGCCACAGAAGGGTGTGGAGGACAATTCACTGGATGTTTTCAAGAGAGAGTTATATTTAGCTCTTGGTGCTAGGGAATTCAAGGGATATGGGGAAAAAACATGGAAAGAAGTAGTGATTTTAGATGAACAGCCATGATCATGTTGAATGGCAGTGCTGGCTCGAAGGGCCGAATGGCCTATTCCTGCACCTATTTTCTATGTTTCTATGCTTGAGTATATGGCAATAAAACTCAACCACTAGATTTTGAAGCATTCATGCATGATGGAGGTATAATGTAGTCATAGAGTGATACAGTGTTACAACAGGCCTTTCAGCGCAACTTGCCCACACCTGCTAACATGTCCCACTAACACTACCTGCTTTTGGTCCATATCCCTCCAAACCTGTCCTATCCGTGTATCAGTCTGACTGTTTCTTAAAGGTTGGGATAGTCCCTGCCTCAACTACCTCCTCTGGCAGTTTCTTCCATACACCCACCAACCATTGTGTGGAAAAAGTTACCCCTTTAAAACGTTACCTCTTAAAAATACTTCAAACAAAAATCATTGGCATCATATTTCTACATGCACTAAAATATGATTTTAATACATCAAATTCCAAAACGTCCCTACCGTGGGAGGGGCGACACTCCCCTCCCATACCCTCCCCCCACTCGGTTGCTCCAGTCCCTCGCCGGGTACCCGCAAGGCCAGTGATCAGTGATCGCTCAGCCTCCCCACTTTCAAAAACACTCTGTGGCTCCTGGTTCAGGCAGAGAGCACTGCCAGGTGTCAGTGGGGAACTGAGGCCAGTTGTCCGTGATGTCTGGATCCCAATGCTCAGCGCTTCGTGTTTCGGAGTTGGCTAATGTTATTGATTTGAAATTAGCCTGATTTGTAATTAGTTGACAAAACTTTAATTTATTAACCATATAACCATATAACAATTACAGCACGGAAACAGGCCATCTCGACCCTTCTAGTCCGTGCCGAACACATAATCTCCCCTAGTCCCATATACCTGCGCTCAGACCATAACCCTCCATTCCTTTCCCATCCATATAACTATCCAATTTATTTTTAAATGATAAAAACGAACCTGCCTCCACCACCTTCACTGGAAGCTCATTCCACACAGCTACCACTCCCTGAGTAAAGAAGTTCCCCCTCATGTTACCCCTAAACTTCAGTCCCTTAATTCTCAAGTCATGTCCCCTTGTTTGAATCTTCCCTACTCTCAGTGGGAAAAGCTTTTCCACGTCAACTCTGTCGATCCCTCTCATCATTTTAAAAACCTCTATCAAGTCCCCCCTTAACCTTCTGCGCTCCAAAGAATAAAGCCCTAACTTGTTCAACCTTTCTCTGTAACTTAGTTGCTGAAACCCAGGCAACATTCTAGTAAATCTCCTCTGTACTCTCTCTATTTTGTTGACATCCTTCCTATAATTAGGCGACCAAAATTGTACACCATACTCCAGAATTGGCCTCACCAATGCCTTGTACAATTTTAACATTACATCCCAACTTCTATACTCAATGCTCTGATTTATAAAGGCCAGCACACCAAAAGCTTTCTTTACCACCCTATCTACATGAGATTCCACTTTCATGGAACTGTGCACAGTTATTCCCAGATCCCTCTGTTCACCTACATTCTTCAATTCCCTACCATTTACCATGTACGTCCTATTTTGATTTATCCTGCCAAGATGTAGCACCTCACACTTATCAGCATTAAACTCCATCTGCCATCTTTCAGCCCACTCTTCCAACTGGCATAAATCTCTCTGTAGACTTTGAAACTCTACTTCATTACCCGCAACCCCACCTATCTTAGTATCATCTGCATACTTACTAATCCAATTTACCACACCATCGTCCAGATCATTGATGTACATGACAAACAACAGTGGACCCAACACAGATCCCTGTGGCACCCCACTCGTCACTTGCCTCCAACCTGACAAACAACCATCCACCATTACTCTCTGGCATCTCCCATTCAGCCACTGTTGAATCCATCTTGCTACTCCACCATTAATACCCAACCATTGAACCTTCTTAACCAACCTTCCATGAGGAACCTTGTCAAAGGCCTTACTGAAGTCCATATACACAACATCCACTGCTTTACCCTCATCAATTTCCCGAGTAACATCTTCAAAAAATTCAAGAAGATTAGTTAAACATGACCTTCCAGGCACAAATCCATGTTGACTGTTCCTAATCAGACCCTGTTTATCCAGATGCTTATATATATTATCTCTAAGTATTCTTTCCATTAATTTGCCCACCACTGACGTCAAACTAACAGGTCTATAATTGCTAGGTTTACTCTTAGACCCCTTTTTAAACAATGGAACAACATGCGCAGTACGCCAATCCTCCGGCACTATTCCCGTTTCTAATGACATTTGAAATATTTCTGCCATAGCCCCTGCTATTTCTACACTAACTTCCCTCAATGTCCTAGGGAATATCCTGTCCGGACCTGGAGACTTATCCACTTTTATATTTCTCAAAAGTGTCAGTAATTCCTCTTCTTTGATCCTCATAGTTTCCATAGCTACTCTACTTGTTTCCCTTACCTCACATAATTCAATATCCTTCTCCTTGGTGAATACCGAAGAAAAGAAACTGTTCAATATCTCCCCCATCTCTTTTGGCTCTGCAGATAGTTGGCCACTCTGACTCTCTAATGGACCTATTTTATCCCTCGTTATCCTTTTGCTATTAATATAGCGGTAGAAACCCTTCGGATTTACTTTTACCTTACTTGCCAAAGCAACCTCATATCTTCTTTTAGCTTTTCTAATTTCTTTCTTAAGATTCTTTTTACATTCTTTATACTCCTCAAGCAGCTCATTTACTCCATGCTGCCTATAACTATTGTAGATCTCCCTCTTTTTCCGAACCAAGTGTCCAATTTCCCTTGAAAACCATGGCTCTTTACAATTTTTACGAATTCCTTTCAACCGAACAGGGACATAAAGATTCTGTACTCCATTTCTCTTCCACATCTTTCCCATAAAACAAACTGTCCCAATTTACTCCTTTTAAATCCTTTCGCATCTCCTCAAAGTTAGCCTTTCTCCAATCAAAAATCTCAACCCTAGGTCCAGTTTTGTCCCTCTCCATAATTATTTTGAAACTAATGGTATTGTGATCACTGGACCCGAACTGTTCCCCAACGCATACCTCTGCCACCTGACCCATCTCATTTCCTAACAGGAGGTCCAGTACCGCCCCTTCTCTAGTAAGTACTTCTATGTATTGTTGCAAAAAACTATCCTGCACACATTTTACAAACTCCAACCCATCCAGCCCATTTACAGAATGTGTTTCCCAGTCTATGTGTGGAAAATTGAAATCTCCCACAATCACTACCTTGTGCTTACTACTAATATCTGCAATCTCCTTACATATTTGCTCTTCCAATTCTCGCTCCCCATTTGGCGGTCTATAATACACCCCTATAAGTGTTGCTACCCCTTTCCCATTTCTCAGTTCCACCCAAATAGCCTCCCTAGACGAGCCCTCTAATCTATCCTGCCAAAGCACTGCTGTAATATCTTCCCTGATAAGCAATGCAACACCTCCACCTCTTGCCCCTCCAATTCTATCACACCTGAAGCAATGAAATCCTGGAATATTTAGTTTCCAATCACAGCCCTCCTGCAACCATGTTTCACTGATCGCCACAACATCATACTTCCAGGTGTCAATCCAGGCTCTAAGTTCATCTTACCCCATGTTACCCCTAAACTTCTGTCCCTTAATTCTCAAATCATGTCCCCTTGTTTGAATCTTCGATTATTAATCTGGAATATCCAGGGGGATGGGATAAGTGTAATATTAAAATGACATGCAAGGTGTCAGGCTGTGTGTCACAACATACAGCTCTGTTAACCCATTATTTCCTTCAGTTAAATATTGGGAAGGTAGCACTATTGCCATTTACCACTCAACTATTATGTTTGTTTACCTCACTGCCTAATTTTAAAGGGGTGACAGAGATATTTTGCTGATGCCATTTAAACTTCAATTGGATTTCAATCACTTCAATGTAAAAGTAATTGGGAATGGGGAGCATTGCAACAAAAATTTGCCCTCGGTACATATTAACTGTAATATAATAATGTATGCATGTTGATAGGTGCAATCAAAACAAAAATCTTTTTATCATTGTGGCCATGAGGGTTTCGGCCCAAACCGTTGCATATTTCCTTCGCTCCATAGATGCAGCTGCACCCACTGAGTTGCTCCAGCATTTTTGTCTACCATTTTTTTATCATTGTTGTGTTATGAATACCACATTTAATAGAATAATATTGCTTAAATATATAGTTATTGGACTTTGCATTTCGGAAAACTCCCAGCTGAGAGGAAGACAGCAAAATACTGAAAATATTGGCGGTGAAAATGACTTCAGGACAGTTTGTTAGGAAAATTAAGGAATTGGTAACAGAATACTTATACAGCTGAGTAAGTATAATTTTATGGATGAGAAATTGTGTTCAACCAATTGATGACTTCTTTGACAAAGTAACTAGCATGTTAGATAACAAGGAAGCCAATGGATGGAGCAAATTTTGTTATACAAAATTTGGTCAGTGAAGTGCCCCATAAATGATTACCGCATTAGATAAACACCTGTGGACTTGAACGTAATAGATTAAGTCCAGGGGTTAGATATGGGGCTTTATGTGTGGGCCAGATATATTGTCAGTGCAGAGGGGCTAGGAGCAAGGCCAAGTGTGCATCCAGAGTCAATGTCTTGAGTGGTACTAGGTGTGCAGTCAAAGCTGGGACAATGGAGTGTTCAGCCGAACTCTCACCCAATGTTGGCAGCCCTGCTATAACACAGGCTCGGTGCATACAACACAACCGTAAGGTCTACAAAACACAGGGTTAGAGGCCCAGAATGTAGGCCAAAGCCCACAGCCAGGCCCGGAGCCTTCAACACAGCCCAAGGCCTACAACACAGGCCAAAGCCCAGAACTTGGGCCAAAGCATAAAACACAGGCATGGAGCCTATAATACAGCCCTGTGGCCTACAAACATGCTGGTGATGCCAGAACTTAGGCCAAAGCCCAGAACTTAGACCCGCAGACTATAACACAGGCCCAGAGCCTATAATACAGCCCTTCTTTGTGCGAATGAAACATAAATAAACCAAAGGAATAGTTGGATCTCAAGCCTGGTGTTGAGCAGCCAGGTTGTTGTCTCTGCGTCAATGTCTGCCAGGCCCTGAGCTCCATTTGGTGGGTGGTAGGGTGGGCACCGAGATGACATGGTTGGCTGTCTGTTGTTCTGCTCTGCATTCATAGGCTTTGCTCCAATATGAGTATAGGAGCAAAGAGATCCTTCTGCAGTTGTACAGGGCCCTAATGAGACCACACCTGGAGTATTGTGTGCCGTTTTGGTCCCCTAATTTGAGGAAGGAAATTCTTGCAATTAGGGGAGTGCAGAATTGGTTGACAAGGTTAATTCCCGGGATGGCGGGACTCTCAGTTTCTGAGAGAATGGAGCGGCTGGGCTTGTATACTCCAGGTTTAGAAGGATGAGAGGGTATCTTATTGAAACAGATAAGATTATTAAGGGTTTGGACATGCTAGAGGCAGGAAACATGTTCCCATTGTTGGGGGAGTCCAGAACCAGGCGCCACAGTTTAAGAATATGGGGTAAGCCATTTAGAACGGAGATGAGGAAACACATTTTAACGCAGAGTTTTGAATCTGTGTAATTATCTGCCTCAGAAGGCGGTGGAGGCCGCTTCTCTGGATGCTTTCAAGAGAGAGCTAAATAGGGCTCTTAAAGATAGTGGAGTCAGGGGATATGGGGAGAAGGCAGGAACGGGGTATTGATTGGGGATAATCAGCCATGATCACATTGAATGGCGGTGCTGACTCGAAGGGCCGAATGGCCTACTCCTGCACCCATTGTCTATTGACTGGCGAAGCCCCCATCTCCACATGCTGGCATTGAAACGCCCAACTTCAGTACCAAGTCTGTTGAGCTTCACCCATGCTCCTCTGGGGGTCAGGCCCTGGACAGCTTTTATCTGGTGAAGAGATGGAGCTGTGTAATGGAGATGAGGTTGCCTTCCACTCCTGTGACCACTTGGTGGCTATCCAGTGCTTTTGTCTCAGTTGGCTGGATGGATCCGAGGAATTGTTCTCCATGTGGAGCAAAGGGGTGACGGCAGAGAGAGAGGGGGAGAGAATGAGGGGGGAGAAACGGTGGGTCTCTGCTCTTTGCTGATAGCCTGATGGAGGGGGTGATCAGACAGCCCTCAGAGCCTATAATAATAATAATAGTCCTGTGGTCCAGAATTTAGGCCAAAGCCCAGATTTAGGCCCGGAGCCTACAAAACAGGCCTGGAGCCTATGACACAGGCCTGGGTCCTATGACACAAGCCTGTGGCTTATGACAGAGACCTATTGCACAAGGCTGGAGCCTATGACACAAGCCTGAGGCCTATGACACAACCCTGGGACTTATGACAGAGACATATGGCACAACCTGCGGCCTGTGACATAAGCCTGGGGCCTATGATCAACCCTGGGGCCTATGACACAAGTCTGGGGCCTGTGACAAGTCTGGAGCCTATGACACAGGCCTGGGGCCTATGGCACAAGCCTGGGGCCTGTGACACAAGCCTGGGGCCTGTGACACAAACCTGGGGCCTATGACACAAGCCTGGAGCCTATGACAGAGGCCTATGGCACAAGCCTGGGGCCTGTGATACAAGCCTAGGGCCTGTGACACAAGCCTAGGGCCTGTGACACAAGCCTGGGGCCTGTGACACAAGCCTGGAGCATATGACAGAGGCCTCGAGGCGGCCGGGGATGTCAGTGAGTGAGGAAAGGAAGGAGGTCTGGGCGCTTCCTGGTCCTCCGACTGCAGCGCCCCCTGTCAGCGGGAGGCCGCGGTGCAGCGTCTCTCTGGTCCTCTGACTGCAGCGCACCGTGGCGGCGGGAGGCCACGATACACCTATCCACGTTCCCCACAGACGCTGCCCGACACGCTGATTTACTGCAGCACTCTGTCACCTTCTTCCCATGATGCATGTCGCCCCCCCCAGATGACTCAGCGCCAATCACCCATCGGACTGGGGGTGAAGTCAGGGCGCCGGTCGTGCTGGCTGGCGGACGGGCGGCTCGACACGGTGCCCGGATGCTCGGCATCCCCATATCTGTGCAGAGCCCTCACTTCTCCCCTGCCCTCTTTCCTCCACACCACTCCTCCACTTCTACCGTCCTTATACCCCTTCCCCACTTGCCTCACCATCTCTCCCCTCCTTCCCGCCACCCTTCGCGCTCTCCCCTCACCTTCACATCTTCATCTCCCCCCCCCCCCCCCCACTTTCACCCCACTCCCCTTTCACCCCTCCTGCACTCCTTCAAGCACTCGTAATGTTCACGCGTCAGTGATGTCCTGTTTGCCAGCTTGTTGACCTTCTGTGTTCCCCTCCTGCTGGGTTTAGGAGCCGGTGCTGTGGACGAAGAGACGGGGACGTGAGTGGCCATTGAGGGCGGCCAGGGTGCCGGTGAGTCCCCCATCTGCTCGGTGTGCGGGCTGAGCTTCGAGGGGCTGAATTTCGATGGAGGACCACATGGTGGGGCACAACAAGGAAAAGCGTTATGACAAAAGTGCTGGAGAAACTCAGCGGGTGCAGCAGCATCTATGGAGCGAAGGAAAGAGTCAATGTTTTGCGCCGACACTTTGCCTATTTCCTTCGCTCCATAGATGCTGCTGCACCCACTGATTTTCTCCAGCACTTTTGACATACCTGCGACTTTCCAGCTTCTGCAGTTCCTTCTTAAACACGGAGAAGCGTTATGAGTACGACGTGTGTGGCAAGGCCTGCCAGAGCCCGAGCCAGCTGCAGACCCACCGGCGGGTGCACACGGGCGAGAAGCCCTATTGCTGCTCCGCATGTGGCAAGAGCTTTAGCCGGTTGTCGGGACTGCAGAGGCACCAGCGGGTGCACAGCAGTGAGCGGCTCTTCAACTGCTCCGACTGTGGCAAAGGCTTCAATTTGTCCACACACCTGAAGGTGCACAGGCGCCTGCACAGCGGGGAATGGCCCTACATCTGCAGCGATTGCGGCAAGAGCTTCACCCAGTCCTGTCAACTGCTGGAGCACAAACGCACCCACGCCGGCGAGCGCCCCTAAATATATGCACAGTGGGCCAATGGCTTCACCTGCTCCACCAGGCTGCTGTCCCACCAGCTGGTGCACACCGGCGACTGTTCCTTTGGCTGCTCCAACTGCGGCAAAAGCTTTGCCCGGTCGTCGGGGTTGCTGCGTCACCGGCATGGGCACACGGGCGAGAAGCCCTGTGGCAGCTCCACCTGTGGTAAGAGCTTTGCCCAGTTGTCGGGGCTGCAGGTTCACCAGCGATGCACAGCAGTAAGCGGCCCTTCACCTGCTCAGACTGCGGCAAAGGCTTCAAGTCGTCATTGGAACTGAAAGTTCAAAGGCCCCTGCACACCGGGAAGCGACCTTACACCTACAGCGACTGCGGCAAGGGCTTTACCCAGTCCACCAGGCTGCTGGAGCACCAGCGCACCCACACCGGCGAGCGCCCCTACACCTGCGTCCAGTGCAGCAAGGGCTTCTCCAGTTCCACCAGGCTGCTGTCCCACAAGCGGGTGCACGCCGGCGACTGTCCCCACCCCAGTGTGGGGAGCGCTTTGCCATGACCTCCCACGTCCTGTCTCACAAGCACATGCCGCCAGTGGCCAGCCCTACGACTGCCCGTACTGTGGTGAGGCGTTTGACAGCTCGCGGGGGTTGTGGCAGCACTGACGGACCCACGCCGGCGAGCAGCTCCTCCCACTACGCAAACGGGGACTGCGGGAGCACCAGCTGATGCTCAGACCGTGATGGAGAAGGTGAGGACAGACTCTACGATGGCAGTATAAAACTGGACCATCATTGCCTGTGGCTCATTGATTGTGTTTTCTCAGCTGCCGCAAGAAGTACATCCTCTGTTGGGCCTTTTTGACTGTAGAGTCGATGGTGGCCTCCCATTGATCTATCCAACAATGATCTATTCAACATTTTCCTTGAACTCCATTCCCTTTCTCCCGTTTTCACTCCTTACACTTCCTTATCTCAGAACATAAAAAAATAGAAACATAGATATTAGGTGCAGGAGTAGGCCATTCGGCCCTTTGAGCCTGCACCGCTATTCAATATGATCATGGCTGATCATCCAACTCAGTATCCCGTACCTGCCCTCTCTCCATACCCTCTGATCCCCTTAGCCACAAGGGCCACATCTAACTCCCTCTTAAATATAGCCAATGAACTGGCCTCGACTACCCTCTGTGGCAGAGAGTTCCAGAGATTCACCACTCTCTGTGTGAAAAACGTTCTTCTCATCTCGGTTTTAAAGGATTTCCCCCTTATCCTTAAGCTGTGGCCCCTTGTCCTGGACTTCCCCAACATCGGGAGCAATCTTCCTGCATCTAGACTGTCCAAACCCTTAAGAATTTTATAAGTTTCTATAAGATCCCCTCTCAATCTCCTAAATTCTAGAGAGTATAAACCAAGTCTATCCAGTCTTTCTTCATAAGACAGTCCTGACATCCCAGGAATCAGTCTGGTGAACCTTCTCTGCACTCCCTCTATGGCAAGAACATCCCATCAGATTGAAGAAGCGTCTCGACCCGAAACGTCACGTATACCTTCTCTCCACAGACGCAGCACCAGTGACTTCAGCACTGCATGACCTTCCCATGATGCATGCTGCCCCCACGTGACTGCGCAAGGGCATGGGGTGGGGCCAGCAATCCCCCTCGGATTGGCAGTGACATCAGGGCGGCAGTCGTACGTGCGTGCGGCTGATATCACGGCACAGGGCGGATGGATGTGCGGACGCCTCAACGCGGTTACCGGATGCTGGTTGCGCCTCCCACCCCACTGACCTCTACACCCTCTCCCCCCCCCCCCCCCCCCTTCAAGCACTAGTAATGTTGACGCGTTAGTAATGTCCTCTTTGCCAGCTTGTTGACCCTCTGTGTTCCCCTCCTGCAGGGTTTAGGATCCGTTGCTGTGGACGGAGAGACAGGGACGTGAGCGGACATTACACTAAGTGTTGATCAACAAGGAGCAAACTGTGCAAGAAAAATTAATATCCTTCCTTATTTAATTTTGATTTCAATTGAACAAGGTAACGAAAGGGTGTATTGGATGTGACAATTGGAAGCTCTCGTTTGACCAGGTGCAGAAGAGGTTGTGGGAATCGGCAAAGTAAGATTAGGCATATTACCTCTTGTCTGGGAATGTGTGAAGGGTGGATGGTAAATGTAAACATGAAATAGCAGAGCAGATAACGAAACTTGTTTACTCTTCTGTGAGGAGTTACAGATGATTTCCCGCGCCCCTACCGCTAGTTGCGTAGATATGTTGCAGTAAATGGGAGGCTTATGATTGGCTTGGAATGGGGATGGTGGTGTGGGCCACCTGAAAGATGAGATAAAATAATGTCAAGATTCCTTTGTATTGTTTGACTTGTGTTAACCATCTGTCTGACTTGTATTAATCGTTCCCCATACCTCTCCCACATGCACACCCCCCTCCACCACCCCTCCCCCATACACCCCCTGCCCTTACTGGTGGAATATTGCTTTGGGGGAACAGGTTGCATTGGGGGAACTGGTGAGTGGTGGACTATTGCGTTGGGGAATCGGTTGCGTTGGGGGGACCAGGCCTCCCGTGTGAGGGTCCCACTCTAATCATAATAATAATAATAAATTTTATTTATGGGCGCCTTTCAAGAGTCTCAAGGACACCTTACAAAAATTTAGCAGGTAGAGGAAAAACATGTAAGGGGTATGAAATAAATAGTAGAGACATGACTAGTACACAAAGTAAAGACAGAATACAATTCAAAACACAATATGAGGCAATTAATGCACAGATGAAAAGGGTGGGGGACGTGGGGCTAAGGATAGGCAGAGGTGAAGAGATGGATCTTGAGCCGGGACTGGAAGATGGTGAGGGACACGGAATTGCGGATCAGTTGGGGGAGGGAGTTCCAGAGCCTGGGAGCTGCCCTGGAGAAGGCTCTGTCCCCAAAACTGCGGAGGTTGGACTTGTGGATGGAGAGGAGACCGGCTGATGTGGATCTGAGGGACCGTGAGGGTTGGTAGGGGGAGAGGAGGTCAGTGAGATATGGGGGGGCCAGATGGTGGAGGGCTTTGTAGGTGAGGATCAGGATTTTGTAGGTGATCCGGACTCTAGCCTTGTCATGCAATAAAATTTCAAAGCAAATCTGCTAAGTCTCCGCTTTTCATTTTCCTTTAATTTTCCTCTAAATTAATTACTTCACAAAAAGAGACATTTATTTCATTGGAATACAACTTGGCTCCAGCGGGTTGACGAGCAAAAGTCCTTGTTTACAGCAGCTGGAGTCTTGCCGACCTCCAAGGGCGGAGAGGGAGATCCCAACGTTCGGAGTTGAGGGGGAACGGCCGGGGGACGGGAAGCGGTGACTCCGGATTAAGCCAAACGCCTTTCGCCAGCGAGAAGAAGACAGAGGAATGACAAAGAGATGGGGATGTCTCCTTAATTTGGAGAATTCAATGTTCATGTCATTGGGCTGTAAGCTATGAGGTGCTGTTCCTCCAGTTTGCGTGTCACCTCACTCTGGCAATGGAGGAGGCCCAGGACAGAAAGATCAGTGTGGGAATGGGAAGGGGAGTTAAAATGGTTGCCAACAACCGGGAGATCCAGCAGCCCTTGGCGGACCGAGCGCAAGTGTAGGGTGAAATGCACGCCTAGTCTAGATACAAGGAACTGCAGATGCTTGTTTACAAAAAGAGACACAATCTCCTGGAGTAACTTGCACCTCTGGAGAGCATGGACAGGCAACATTCTAGGTCAGGGGGGTGGAGAAAGTTGGAAAGGAGAGGTGGGAGTGGTCGCCTTAGATTCCCTTCCCTCTACAGATGCGGCCTGACGCACTGATTTCCTCCACCGCTTTAGAGGGAATGGACAGACGACGTTTTGAGTCAGGACCCTTCTTCAGACTGATTGGAGAGGGTGAGAGGAGGAAGCTGAAAAAGTGATCGGGGGCTGGACAAAGCCTGGCAAGTAATAGGTGGATACAAAATGCTGGAGTAACGCAGCGGGACAGGCAGTATCTCTAGAGAGAAGGAATGGGTGATGTTTCAGGTTGAGACCCTTCTTCAGAAGCGATAGTGACATGTATCTGTCGATATCTGTTTCTTAAACGTTGGGATAGTCCCAGCCTCAACTTCCTCCTCTGGCAGCTTTAGTTAGTTAGTTAGCTGCACAGAATCTCTTGCCCAGAATGAGGGAATCGAGGACCAGAGGACATGGGTTCAAGGTGAAGGGGAAAAGATTTTATAGGAACCTGAGGGGTAAGTTCTGGGTGTATGGAACAAGCTACCGGAGGAGGTAGTTGAGGCTGAGACTATCCCAACGTTTAAGAAACAGTTATAGACAGGTGCATGGATAGGACAAGTTTGGAAGGATATGGACCAAATGCAGGTAGGTGGGACTAGCGTAGTTAGGACACGTTGGTCGTTGTGGGCGAGTTGGGCCGAAGGTACTGGTTCCACAATGTATCACTCGATCACTCCAACACGAAGTGCTGGAGTAACTCAGCGGGTCAGGCAGCATCTGTGGGGAACATGGATAGGTGACAGTTCGGGTCGGGACCCTTCTTCAGACTGACACTGTATTAACAGATGAGGGGGTGATCGGTAGATGAGTGAAGTAAGTGACAGGCGAGAGAAACTAAGGAGATAAAAGGATGTGAGATGAGAGAGGAATGTATACGTGCTGCTTTAAGGGACATTGGTCAGGTCGCATTTGAAGTATTGCATACAGTTCTGGTCACTCCATTACATGACTGATGTGGAGGCTTTGGGGAAGGTGCAGAGATGGTTAACCAGAATAGTTTAAAAACAAGGAACTGCAGATGCTGGTTTACAAAAAAGGACACAAAATGCTGGAGTAACTCAGGCAGCATCTCTGGAAAGAAGGACTGGGTAACATTTCGGGTCAAGACTGAGGAGGGTCTCGACCAGAAACGTTACACATTCCTTCCAGCATTTTATGTTTACCTAAACAGCGCCTATCCACGCGGTGGTGTGGCAGCAGGCTGGAGGAGCGGACAAAGGCCTTGCCACAGAGAGGTCAAGTGAAGGGGCACTGCCCGGTGTGGACTCGCTCCAGCAGGTGGTCGAGGCGGGTGACGCCCTTACCACAGGACGGTCAGGGGAAGGGACGCTCACCGCTGTGGGTACGCCGGTGCTGCCACAGGCTGGACATGCGGGTGAAGCCCTTGCCACACTCAGCGCACACAAAGGGCCTCTGTCCGGTGTGTAACCACTGGTGCTCCCACAGCCCTCATGCTCTCTTGTCACAGTGGGAGCAGCTGCTCGCCGGCGTTGGCCCGCTGCCACAACGCCCGCTCAGCAAACACACCGAGCAAATGGTGGGGGGGGGGCTCACCAGCATCCTGGCCGCCCTCAATGGCTGCTCACAAACCAGTCTCTCCGTCCACAGCAACAGCTCCTAAACCCTGCAGGATGGGAACAGATGGTCAAAAAGCTGGCAAACAGGACTTTACTGGCACATATTGGGTGCGTTTATGGTGGAGGAAACTATTATATAATTCTGTTCGGCACACTGGCGCAGCGGTACAGTTGCTGCCTCACCGCCAGAGACACGAGGTTGATCCTGACTACGGGTGCTGTCTGTGCAGAGATTGTACGTTCTCCCCTTGACCTGTGTGGGTTTGTACTCCGTGTGCTTCAACATTTCAAAGGCGTTCAGGGTTGTAGATTAATCGGCCTCCGCAAAATTGCTAAATTGTCCCTAATGTGCTTTGGATAGTGCTAGTGTACGGGGTGATTGCTGGTCGGCGCGGACTCCATGTGCCGAAAGACCTGTTGTTTCCACGCTGCATTTCTAAACTAAACTAAACCAAAGAACGGTGTTGACGCAAAACGCCACCCATTCCTTCTCTCCACAGATGCTGCCTGATCTGATCTGATCTGCCTAGCCTGATCGAGTTATTCCAGCACTTTGTGTCTATCTTCTCCACAGATGCTGCCTGACCTGCTGAGTTACTCAAGCACTTTGTCATAGTTTCATAGATACAGCGTTGGAAAGAAGCCCTTCAGCCCTACTCGTACCCGCACTCCTAGATCCCTCGGCTCCACACATTCCCCCAGCGCCCCGCCATTCACAGTGAAGATCCTGCCCTGGTTTGACTTCCTAAACTGCAACACCCTCCCCTCCCCCAAACAATGTGACCTCCTCCCTGTGGCTCTCTGCCCCTTACCCCGGCCGCCTCCTGCTCCTTAACCCCCTTTGCTCCCCCCCCCCCCACCCCCAAACCTCCCCACCCCCAAACAGAGAGTGGTAGCTGTGTGGAATGAGCTTCCAGTGAAGGTGGTGGAGGCAGGTTCGTTTTTATCATTTAAAAATAAATTGGATAGGTATATGGACGGGAAAGGAATGGAGGGTTATGGTCTGAGTGCAGGTATATGGGACTAGGGGAGAATACGTGTTCGGCACGGACTAGAAGGGTCGAGATTGCCTGTTTCCGTGCTGTAATTGTTATATGGTTATTATATGATTAATATAATAGTTGTACAGGGTCTTGGTGAGACCACACTTGGACTATTGCGTACAGTTTTGGTCTCCTAATCTGAGGAAAGACATTCTTGCAATAGAGGGAGTACAGAGAAGGTTCACCAGACTGATTCCTGGGATGTCAGGACTTTCATATGAAGAAAGACTGGATAGACTCGGTTTGTACTCGCTAGAATTTAGAAGATTGAGGGGGGATCTTATAGAAACTTACAAAATTCTTAAGGGGTTGGACACGCTCGATGCAGGAAGATTGTTCCCGATGTTGGGGAAGTACAGAACAAGGGGTCACAGTTTAAGGATAAGGGGGAAATCTTTTAGGACCGAGATGAGAAAAACATTTTTCACACAGAGAGTGGTGAATCTGTGGAATTCTCTCCCGCAGAAGGTAGTTGAGGCCAGTTCATTGGCTATATTTAAGAGGGAGTTAGATGTGGCCCTTGTGGCTAAAGGGACCAGGGGGTATGGAGAGAAGGCAGGTACAGGATACTGAGTTGGATGATCAGCCATGATCATATTGAATGGCGGTGCAGGCTCGAAGGGCCGAATGGCCGCTACTCCTGCACTTAATTTCTATGTTTCTAATGTGAACCCCACCAGGCTCCCTCCCATTCATCCTCCTCGACACCAAACCCCCTCCCCCTTGAATCCCTCCTCCCTCCCTTTGCTCCCTGTTGCCCCGCTACTCACCTCACCCGCTTACCCAACCCCCAGACTCTCACCCCCCTCCCTCCCGACTCTCTGTCACTGACCCTCTCCCCTTATTCCTGCCCCGCTCAGATCTCTCTCCCCTCCCTCCCTCCTCCCTCTTCCCTCCCACTCTCTCTCTCTCACCGTCCAGTGCGGGTCGGCTCCATCTTGGCCGAGACGTCATTTCCACCCTCAATAACTTTACATTTGACTCCTCCCATTTCCTCCAAACACAAGGCGTAGCTATGGGCACACGCATGGGCCCCAGCTACGCCTGCCTCTTTGTCGGGTACGTTGAACAATCCTTGTTCAATGCGTACCAGGGCCCCATCCCCGACCTCTACCTCCGCTACATTGACGACTGCTTTGGTGCCACCTCCTGCACCCACACACAACTGACTGACTTCATCCACTTCACCACCAACTTCCATCCGGCACTCCAATACACCTGGACGATTTCAGACACTTCCCTACCATTCCTTGACCTCACCATCTCCATCGCAGGGGACAGACTCCTGACCGACATACATTATAAACCCACTGACTCACATGGCTATCTGGACTACACGTCTTCCCACCCTGCCCCCTGTAAAGACTCCATCCCCTACTCCCAATTCCTCCGCCTACGCCGCATCTGTTCCCAGGATGAGACATTTCATACCAGGGCATCGGAAATGTCCTCGTTCTTCAGGGAACGGGGATTCCCCTCCGCCACCATAGATGAGGCTCACACCAGGGTCTCATCCATACCCCGTAACGCTGCTCTCTCTCCCCATCCCCGCACACGCAACAAGGGCAGAGTCCCTCTGGTCCTCACCTTTCACCCCACCAGCCGGCAAATACAACACATAATCCTCCGCCATTTCCGCCACCTCCAACGTGACCCCACCACTCGCCACATCTTCCCATCTCCCCCCATGTCTGCCTTCCGCAAAGACCGCTCCCTCCGCAACTCCCTCGTCAATTCTTCACTTCCCTCCCGCACCACCCCCTCCCCGGGCACTTTCCGTTGCAACCGCAAGAAATGCAACACCTGTCCCTTCACCTCCCCCCTCGACTCCATTCAAGGTCCCAAGCAGTCGTTCCAGGTGCGACAAAGGTTCACCTGTATCTCCTCCAACCTCATCTACTGCATCCGCTGCTCTAGATGTCAGCTGATTTACATCGGTGAGACCAAGCGTAGGTTGGGCGACCGTTTCGCCGAACACCTCCGCTCAGTCCGCAATAACCTACCTGATCTCCCGGTGGCTCAGCACTTCAACTCCCCCTCCCATTCCCAATCCGACCTCTCTGTCCTGGGTCTCCTCCATTGCCAGAGTGAGCACCAGCGGAAATTGGAGGAACAGCACCTCATATTCCGTCTGGGGGTCCTTGCGTCCCCTTGGCATCAACATTGAATTCTCCCAATTTGGCTAGCCCGTGCTGTCCCCTCCCCTCCCCTTCCTTCACCCTCTAGCTGTCTCCTCCCATCCGCCCGCCCTCGGGCTCCTCCTCCTCCTCCCTTTGTCCTTCTTTCTTTCCCCACCCCCTATCAGTCTGAAGAAGGGTTTCGGCCCGAAACGTCGCCTATTTCCTTCGCTCCATAGATGCTGCTGCACCCGCTGAGTTCCCCCAGCAATTTTGTGTACCGTCATTTCCGGGCTGAGGCCGCCCCGCTGCTCGACCTGGCAGCCTGCGGGGCAACGGGCCGGGACCGTGACGTCATTTCCGGGCTGAGACCCCTGCCCGCGCGGTCTCTGTCTCTCTGTCTCCGGGGCAACGGGCGGCCGGGGCCGTGACGTCATTTCCGGGCTGAGACCCCTGCCCGCGCGGTCTCCGGGGCAACGGGCAGCGGGCGGGCGGGATGAGCCGCGAGTGAGTGAGTGAGGACCCGGGGCCGGGCCGGGCGCAGTGAGAGGCTCCGGTGGATCAGGGCGGGCGGGGCGGGCGGGCTGGCTGGGGATTCGGTGCGCGGGGGGTGGGGGCGGGGAGACAGTGACTGGGCCTGGGGTTGGCGGAGCTCGGGGAGCCGGGCCTGGGCCTGGGGTCGGGCCTGTGCCGGGTCCCGTCGCCGCCGCAACACGACAATCAATCTCGGGTGGGGCTGATGGGTGGGCGCCGGGCGGCCGGGGCGGTGGAGGAGTCGGGACACAATCTCTCTCTCTATCTATATCTCTCTCTCTGTCTCTCTCTCTATCTGCGGGATGTACACGGCTACATTGGAGGTTGAGGCGGGGCCGTCTGTGGGGCGGGGGCTCCATGAAGCTGCCTCGCTGTTCCAGCCAATCTCTGAAGTCAGGTTCAAAACTCCTTCTCAAAGATCCTCTGTTCTGATTTTAAATTTATCACCCACATTTTCTTCTTCCAGATTAATGCTTTGGCGACCGCCTCCTGTACACGATCAGTTGGGTCACGCTCCAGCTACTCCTCATCTAGATTGTTCAGGTAATGGTCAATCAAACTTTGTCATGTTTGCTTTGGCCAGGTTTCAGCATTAGAGGCCAATTTTTGTAATGTTTCCTGGGTGGGATTTGCCGGATTTACAAAGTGTGTTAATATCTTTGCCTGCCTCGTGATACCCTAAGTGGCTTCCGCTCTTGCAGAACCCTCAGATAGTGCAGAGTCTGGGCCATTTTATAAATAACTCTTAACAGCGACTGCGAAGGAGTGTCTCGGTTGATTCCTGCGCTGGTTGCGATTCACATTATTACACTCCGGCCAGACATGGTCCTGTGGTCCACAACAGCCAAGTTGGCATACGTTGTGGAATAGACAGTTCCATGGGAAGATGGTGTTGAAGAAGCTTATGAGATGAAAAAGACCAAGTACTCTGAACAGGCAGCTGAAGCTGCCCAGAATGGCTGGAAGACCAAGATTTTCCCAGTCGAAGTGGGATGCAGGGGATTTGTTGCTACATCTCTGACCAGGCTATTAAAGTAAATGGAGGTGAGGGGTCGCTCCCTCCAACAAGCACTCAAGTCATCATCAAATTCTGCAGAAACGAGCAGCAATTGGATTTGGATCAAAAGGAGAGATAACAATTGGGTTGCAAAATGAAGACAGGAGGGTATGGAATTGCGGGAGGTGTAACTGGGACGCCAGGTACCACCCTTGAGCCCTCTGGAGATGTTGGAGGCTTATCAATGAAACGTCAAAGAAGGATGGTGCCCACCTGATGACCCCGATGACGTACCTACCCTAACTTTCACCACTCCAATCCTACTGCAAATAGCAAGAGAGCCGACTTACTACAGGGATTGAAACATCAAGTCATATTAGCTCTACTGTTACTAAACAATCGCTCTCCCCGCTCCCCTCTGCATGTTATTACTCATTTCTGGCTTAGTTAATAGTAAACTATACTACAATACTAATACAGTAAAGTATAGCATCAATTATCTCTAGCGTAGTAGGCTTAAAACCACAGTGCTCACCAAGTCTTTGTTTCTCCCAGCTTACAGAGACCACCTGCCGAACTCTTCCCGACTGGGCAATGATTTTCCAGTTTCGCTATCACTGTAGCTTCATCAGGGAAAGAGATCAACTTCTAGCCGGTAAGGGGGTTTAAAGAGTAGGTTGATATTCCTCCCTTTCTGGGTTTGCCCCTCCCATATGCTGAGTCAGAGTGTTAAGGTTCAATTTGTTTCAAACAGATGACAACACAAAAGTTAGTAATACAGTAACGTCTTTATTTCGCCAGGCGGGTGTGGGAGTCAACTCTCACAGTATGTGAAATACAGACTACAGAGTCTCTCTTTCTCCACACACAGAGTTAATGTTCAATCAGATATATTTATACCCTAATAATCAGCAATTCTGCAATTCATTATCTTACAGAGCATTGTACAGCCTCTTGCCTGTTCGTGTTATTGTGCTGTAATCTCGATAGTGTTGCAGAAGAAGGCGAAAACCATATAACCATATAACAATTACAGCACGGAAACAGGCCATCTCGACCCTTCTAGTCCGTGCCGAACACGTATTCTCTCCTAGTCCCATATACCTGCGCTCAGACCATAACCCTCCATTCCTTTCCCGTCCATATAACTATCCAATTTATTTTTAAATGATAAAAACGAACCTGCCTCCACCACCTTCACTGGAAGCTCATTCCACACAGCCACCACTCTCTGAGTAAAGAAGTTCCCCCTCATGTTACCCCTAAACTTCTGTCCCTTAATTCTCAAGTCATGTCCCCTTGTTTGAATCTTCCCTACTCTCAGTGGGAAAAGCTTATCCACGTCAACTCTGTCTATCCCTCTCATCATTTTAAAAACCTCTATCAAGTCCCCCCTTAACCTTCTGTGCTCCAAAGAATAAAGCCCTAACTTGTTCAACCTTTCTCTGTAACTTAGTTGCTGAAACCCAGGCAACATTAAAGTAAATCTCCTCTGTACTCTCTCTATTTTGTTGACATCCTTCCTATAATTAGGCGACCAAAATTGTACCCCATACTCCAGAATTGGCCTCACCAATGCCTTGTACAATTTTAACATTAAATCCCAACTTCTATACTCAATGCTCTGATTTATAAAGGCCAGCACACCAAAAGCTTTCTTTACCACCCTATCTACATGAGATTCCACTTTCAGGGAACTGTGCACAGTTATTCCCAGATCCCTCTGTTCACCTGCATTCTTCAATTCCCTACCATTTACCATGTACAGGTGCACAACCTTTTATCCGAAAGCCTTAGGACCAGACACTTTTCGCAATTCAGAATTTGTCGGTCTTCGGAATGGAAATTTTTTAGCGTAGATTTTAATGGCTGGCTCAGTGGTAGAGTGCTCGGCTCATATCCGCAAGGTCGCGAGTTTGCGCCTTGATCCTGGCAGTTACTCGATCGCGAGTTTGAGTCTTCAATGTCGTTTTTTCTTGCAGAATAAATGTTTGTATGAAATGCAGTGTAGGAGAGGTGTACTGACTGTGTGGGCAGAACTTTGGAAGTGATTGCCCACCAGTCTAAAAAGCCGCTGTGTCTCCCTGTCCCTGGGATAGCAGGGGGCGATCAAACAGCACAATACCCCCTCCCCCTCCAACTCCAGAGGAATCCGCTCCCCGATGGGTCGCTACCAAAGATCATAGAGGAGCTCCTCTATGATCTTTGGCCGCTACAGCGACAAGTGGCAGTTCGCCCACAGCCCGAGCTGCGCCCCCTCATCCGCCACCCCAAGAACAAGACGTACCTTGCACACCATCAGCTTCTGCCCCTACGTGTTCCTCTGGAGTTGGAGCGGGGCTGGGCTGGAGTTGCTGCTGGCTGTGGGTCTCTGGGATCTCCGTGCTTGCAGTGGGCCTGGGGGTCGGTGGGCGGCGGTGGGAGCTGTGGACCTACGGACCTACCTCCGTGGAGCTAGCCAGCTTCGGAGCGTGGAGAGCTGCGGGGGCGAGCTGCTGCGACCCGACTCCGGTGGATGGTGACACCGGGAGCCCGCGGGTTCCCGGTGGGAGACTGCTTTGCGGGGCACCGGCAGCGGCGACTTCTCCCGCCCGAATTACGGGGTTGAGAATGACCTGGAGGGGGGCGTTACAACGTCCGGCGTGGCTGAGTGGCCGCGGACTTGCTAGCGCCCGCCGGGGGCTCCAACATCAAGACCGGGGCAGGGCCCTACATCTCCCGGCGTGGCTTTGAGTGGCCGCTCCCCGATGGGCCCCTACGACGCCCCGAGCTGCGCCCCGTCATCCGCAACCCAGGTTCCTCTGTAGTTGGAGTGGGGCTGGGCTGCTGTTGGCTGTGGGTCTCTGGGATCTCCGTTCTTGCGGTGGGCCTGGTGGTCGGTGTCCAATTGGTCCTGACGTCTCCGGTGACTGGCACGGTCCTGCTGCAATCGCCGACGTGAAGACAGTGCAAAGCTCCCGCGCTGGTGCAATGGGCGGGGAGCTGGAGAGGGGAGGGAAGGGGTCACACACATGGCCGGGAAGCAGAGGGGCGTAGGTGGGGTGAAACTGAAGGGAGCGACAATCTGCACTGTGTATCGTGAGTCTACCGTGGGAACCTTTTAACTCAGCGGGCAGGCAGCAGCATATTGTCAATTATTAACCCTCCCGCGCAATATACCCTCATCTTCTCTTTTATGAATGGGGATTTAGTTCCCCTTTCTTCGAGGACCGACCGGAGGTTCCGCTGTTACCTCTGCGGGCCGCCCTCGGTGAACGTTTTCAAGGACCTTTCTTCAAGGACCGAAAAAATGGTCGCTATTCGGAGGTTTTCGTTATTTGGATCTTCGGATAAAAGGTTGTGCACCTGTACGTCCTATTTTGATTTGTCCTGCCAAGATGTAGCACCTCACACTTATCAGCATTAAACTCCATCTGCCATCTTTCAGACCACTCTTCCAACTGGCATAAATCTCTCTGTAGACTTTGAAAATCTACTTCATTATCCACAACCCCACCTATCTTAGTATCATCTGCATACTTACTAATCCAATTTACCACACCATCATCCAGATCATTGATGTACATGACAAGCAACAGTGGACCCAACACAGATCCCTGTGGCACCCCACTAGTCACTGGCCTCCAACCTGACAAACAACCATCCACCATTACGCTCTGGC
Organism: Amblyraja radiata; assembly: GCF_010909765.2. Taxonomy (NCBI): domain Eukaryota; kingdom Metazoa; phylum Chordata; class Chondrichthyes; order Rajiformes; family Rajidae; genus Amblyraja; species Amblyraja radiata. The sequence continues at coordinate 23,532 of NC_045997.1, forward strand.
ATCTCCCATTCAGCCACTGTTGAATCCATCTTTCTACTCCACCATTAATACCCAACCATTGAACCTTCTTAACCAACCTTCCGTGAGGAACCTTGTCAAAGGCCCTACTGAAGTCCATATATACAACATCCACGGCTTTACCCTCATCAATTTCCCGAGTAACCTCTTAAAAAAATTCAAGAAGATTAGTCAAACATGACCTTCCAAGCACAAATCCATGTTGACTGTTCCTAATCAGACCCTGTTTATCCAGATGCTTATATATATTATCTCTAAGTATCCTTTCCATTAATTTGCCCACCACTGACGTCAAACTAACAGGTCTATAATTGCTAGGTTTACTCTTAGACCCCTTTTTAAACAATGGAACAACATGCGCAGTACGCCAATCCTCCGGCACTATTCCCGTTTCTAATGACAATTGAAATATTTCTGTCATAGCCCCTGCTATTTCTACACCAACTTCCCTCAATGTCCTAGGGAATATCCTGTCAGGACCTGGAGACTTATCCACTTTTATATTTCTCAAAAGTGTCAGTACTTCCTCTTCTTTGAATCTCATAGTTTCCATAGCTACTCTACTTGTTTCCCTTACCTCACATAATTCAATATCCTTCTCCTTGGTGAATACCGAAGAAAATAAATTGTTCAATATCTCCCCCATCTCTTTTGGCTCTGCAGATAGCTGTCCACTCTGACTCTCTAATGGACCAATTTTATCCCTCGTTATCCTTTTGCTATTAATATAGCTGTAGAAACCCTTTGGGTTTACTTTCACCTTACTTGCCAAAGAAACCTCATATCTTCTTTTAGCTTTTCTAATTTCTTTCTTAAGATTCTTTTTACATCCTTTATACTCCTCAAGCACCTCATTTACTCCATGCTGCCTATAATTATTGTAGATCTCCCTCTTTTTCCGAACCAAGTGTCCAATTTCCCTTGAAAACCATGGCTCTTTCCGATTTTTACTATTTCCATTCATGTTATTGTGCTGTACTCTTGCTCGTGATAGTGCTAGGCTTTACTTAAACTCTTTAACTACTTACAAGGCAGACCCTTTAAAAATAGGTCATTAGAAAGAAAAAACAAATTAACAGATTTTTTTCTGAGATATTTCCAATTCTCATCCAACACCTCAATCTGGATCCCACATGGCCAGTGCGCAATTCAGATCTCTCTTGAATTCAATTCAAAAGGTAAGAAATAGGAAGAAATCAAACTTAATATACCGATAAGGTCACCAATCTTAATGCCAGGTCACGCACCGAAGAAAATGAACAGTCTCTTTGCTGAGCCACATCCGCTGTTTAATAAAAGTTGAGAAGATAGAGAATAAACAGTCAATTTCATAGAAATTAGGTGCAGGAGGAGGTCATTCGGCCCTTCGAGCCAGCACCGCCATTCATTGTGATCATGGCTGATCATCCCCTATCAATAACCCGTGCCTGCCTTCTCCCTATATCCTTTGACTCCACTAGCCTCTAGGGCTCTATCTAACTCTCTCTTAAATCCATCCAGTGACTTGGCCTCCACTGCCCTCTGTGGCAGGAAATTCCATAAATTCACAACTCTGGGTGAATTTATTTTTTCTCACCTCAGTCTTAAATGACCTCCCCTTTATTCTAAGACTGTGGCCCCTGGTTCTCAACTCACCTAACATTGGGAACATTTTACCTGCGTCTAGCTTGACCAGTCCTTTTATAATTTTATATGTTTCTATAAGAACCCCCTCATCCTTCTAAACTCCAGTGAATACAAGCCTAGTCTTTTCAATCTTTCCTCATATGACAGTCCCGCCATCCCAGGGATCAATCTCGTGAACCTACGCTGCACTGCTTCAATCACAAGGATGTCCTTCCTCAAATTAGGAGACCAAAATTGTACACAATACTTCAGATGTGGTCTCACCAGAGCCATATCCAACTGCAGAAGAACCTCTTTACTCCTACACTGAAATCCTCTTGTTATGAAGAACAACATTCCATTAGCTTTCTTCACTGCCTGCTGTACCTGCACGCCAACTTTCAGTGACCGGTGTACAAGGACACCCAGGTCTCACTGTACCGCCCCCTTATCTAACCTAACCCCATTGAGATAAGAATCTGCCCCTTTGGTTTTGCCGCCAAAGTGGATAACCTCACATTTATCTATATTATACTGCATCTGCCACGCATCTGCCCACTCACTTAACCTGTCCAGGTCACCCTGGAACTTCCTAACATCCTCTTCACAGTTCACACTGCCACCCAGCTTTGTGTCATCCGCAAACTTGCTAGTGTTGCTCCTAATTCCCTCTTCCAAATCATTAACATAAATGGTAAATAGTTGCGGCCCCAACACCGAGCCTTGCGGCACTCCACTCGCCACTGCCTGCCATTCTGAAAAGGACCCGTTCACTCCTACTCTTTGCTTCCGGTCTGCCAACCAATTTACTATCCATGTCAACACCCTACCCCCAATACCATGTCGTCTAATATTAGTCATCAGTCTCCCGTGCGGGACCTTATCACAGGCTTTCTGAAGCTCTAGATACACTACATCCACTGGCACCCGTTCATCCATTTTACTTGTCACATCCTCAAAAAAATTCCAGAAGATTAGTCAAGCATGACCTCCCTCCACCCTCCACCCTTCCCCACTCTCCCCCCTCCTCTCTCTCCCCCTCTGCAACCCCTCCACGCTTCCTCCCACTCCAACGCCCCTCCCCCTCTCCTCTCCCACATCCCCCCACTCTCCTTCCCCTCTCCTCTCCCCCCCCCCCTTCCCTCCCCCCTCCCTCTCCCCCTCTGTGTGTGTGTGTGTGTGACGCCGCAGTCCCCCGCAACCGCGCGCAGAGGGGACTTGAACTTGCTTGATCTTTTGCTTTGATTCACATCTCCTCGAAAACCCGACGCGGTAACGGTGACATTTTTACATATTCCGGTCGAGATTTACCTCATGATTTCAAAAATCCCCTCATTTGTAAATTTGATTGATTATCTCCTGAGTTTTTTTACTAAAATTGTTCACCAATCTTAGATCTTTATAAACTGTAACTGCTAAAGCCAGCTGGATGACGTCACAATGCCGGTGCTCCTCGTGGCCAACTGCGCAGAATTGTCAACGAGGTCACGAGCACTCACGAGCTTCCCCGCTTGGTTTTCAAGAACTTTCTCCTCGCGGTGTTGCTGCCTGATGTTCCAGGTGCAGCAAGTGAAGTCATCCCCCTCCCCCCCCCCCATGCTAACCGCTCCTCCCCACTGCAAACCGCTCCTATGCTGCTCCTCCCCCCCCCCCCCCCCCCGCTGCTATCCGCTTCGACTCGGGTTTCCACAGAAATGCAGAGAGTCTTGCCCTGGCCTCTCTCCGCTTTCGCAGTCCGCTCACTCGCTCCCCTCCACCTCATCCTCTCCCCCCCTCCCTCCTCCCCTCTCCCCTCTCCCCCTCCCCTCTCCCCCTCCCCTCTCCCCCCCTCCCCCTCCCCTCTCCCCCCTCCCCTCTCTCCTCGCCCCCTTCCCCTCTCCCCCTTCCCCTCTCCCCCTTCCCCTCTCCCCATCCCCTCACCACCTCTCCTCCCTCCCACTCTCTGCCCCCCTACCCCCCTCTCTCCCCTTCCCCTCTCCCCTTCCCCTCTCCCCCTTCCCCTCTTCCCCCTCTCCTCCCTCCCACTCTCGGCCCTCCCTTTTCCGCCCCCTCTACTCTCCCCCCCCCCCTCTCTCCCCCTCCTCACTCTCCATCCCCACTGTTTTCAGCACACTGCCTGCTGGGCACTGTTTTCCAGGAGTGACGATACACTCTAATCCAGGCAACATTCTGGTAAACTGCTTCTTCAACCTCTCCAAATCCTCCACATCCTTCCTGTAACAAGCAGCCAGAACGGCACACAATGCTCCAAATACCGGCTAACCAAAATCATACAGGCCGTTGCCAGATGACTACCTAACCCTTGTATTTATTGCTCCATCCGATGATACAAGCAGACCACAAGTCTTCTTTCCCACTGTACTTGTGTTGCCACTTTCAGAGAGCTATGGACTTGTTATCCTGATCCCCTTGATCACCACTGCTGCTAGGTATCTCGCTATTCACTGTATAACCCAGGTGCAGGAGGCTAAACTGGCCCCTTGAGCTTGCTCTGCCCTTCACTCAGCTCAAGAATTATCCAGATTTGATCCCAGCATCACTTTCTAACTCCCTCCCTTGGTACTTTTGCTGATGAAATGCTTGGCATCACTGGCTTGAATATATTCCTTGTCCCTTGCCCCATAGCTCTCTGGCAGAGCAAGAAGCAAAGGAGAATTTCTGCATGATTCTGAAATGATGATCATGAAATTATACCTGCACAAGGAGTAAGTTCCTCATTGCATTCAAGTTGGGTCTTCCTCCGAATCGTATTTCAATAAAATCGTCTCTTTCTTGGAAATTTGTGAGTTTTGGCTCTTCTTCTTCCATCAGCCATTTCATCCCTGGAATTGGTTTCTACACGGAGTCCAATGTGAATCTCTACACTCAGCTCAGTTCTCCAGATGTGGTCTTTATAGATTGGCTGGTGGACAGAATCCAACGTAGTATTCAGACAGTTCTGGCTGAGGCGTCAGTGAGTGAGCACTTTGGGACCAGTATCCACAGTTCTACTAGCTTTGAAATCGTGTGCAAAAGGACAGTTCTGGCCTTCAAGGTAAAATTCTACATTGGGCATGGACAACTTTGACAGTATGGGATAGGTCTGGGTGAGTCCCATGTGTCATGTTGTTGGTGGACTTAGCTGTGTTTGGTTTATCTTAGTTGAGGCAGGAGTCTCCTGAGGATTATGTGGAGGCGTTTCAACAGTCTGGTCTGAGTGACTCTAACGCGTTTGGTGCCTTAAATTTTACACATATTTGGATAAACTACTTTTTCAATGTTTTATGTGGTGGGAGGGGATCGGGGGAACCTTTTTTTCAGTTTCTTACCTTGCTGGAGATTAATTTTTGCGTCGCTCTGTGGCCAACCATAGATGGAGCAGGAGGCCTCCTCGGACTGACTTGAGCCCCACCGTAATAATAATAATAATATAACCATATAACAATTACAGCTCGGAAACAGGCCATCTCGGCCCTACAAGTCCGTGCCGAACAATTATTTTCTCCTAGTCCCATCTACCTGCACTCAGACCATAACTCTCCATTCCTTTCCCATCCATATACCTATCCAATTTATTTTTAAATTATAAAATCGAACCTGCCTCCACCACTTCCACTGGAAGCTCATTCCACACAGCTACCACTCTCTCAGTAAAGAAGATCCCCCTCATGTTACCCCTAAACGTCTGTCCCTTAATTCTGAAGTCATGTCCTCTTGTTTGAATCTTCACTACTCTCAATGGGAAAAGCTTGTCCACGTCAACTCTGTCTATCCCTCTCATCATTTTAAAGACCTCTATCAAGTCCCCCCTTAACCTTCTGTGCTCCAGAGAATAAAGACCTAACTTATTCAACCTTTCTCTGTAACTTAGTTCCTGACACCCAGGCAACATTCTAGTAAATCTCCTCTGTACTCTCTCTAATTTGTTGACATCCTTCCTATAATTGGGCGACCAAAATTGTACACCATTCTGCAGAATTGGTCTCACCAATGCCTTGTACAATTTTAACATTACATCCCAACTTCTATACTCAATGCTCTGATTTATAAAGGCTAGCATACCAAAAGCTTTCTTTACCACCCTATCTACATGAGATTCTACCTTCAGGGAACTATGCACAGTTATTCCTAGATCCCTCTGTTCAACCATTACTCTCTGGCATCTCCCATTCAGCCACTGTTGAATCCATCTTGCTACTCCTGCATTTATACCCAACAATTAAACCTTCTTAACCAACCTTCCATGAGGAACCTTGTCAAAGGCCTTACTAAAGTCCATATAGACAACATCCACTGCTTTACCCTCATCAATTTCCCTAGTAACCTCTTCAAAAAATTCAAGAAGGTTAGTCAAACATGACCTTCCAGGCACAAATCCATGTTGACTGTTCCTAATCAGACCCTGTTTATCCAGATTCTTATATATATTATCTCTAAGTATCTTTCCCATTAATTTGCCCACCACTGAAGTCAAACTAACAGGTCCCCGACGCATGTGGCAAGGCATCCAGGCCATCACGGACTACAGGCCCTCCAACACCACCCCCACATTCAGCTACCCCTCCTTCCTTGAGGAGCTTAACCACTTCTATGGCCGCTTCGACAGGGACAATCTAGAGACAGCCATCAAGGCTGTGCTACCTGCCGATCACCAACCCCTCACACTCACCCCCTACGACGTATTCGTGGCACTGAGTAGGACTAATGCACGTAAAGCTGCTGGCCCTGACGGCATCCCCGGGCGCGTGCTCAGGGCCTGTGCTGCGCAGCTGACAGACGTCTGGACTGACATCTTCAACCTGTCACTTGCCCAAGCAGTTGTCCCCACGTGCCTTAAAACCACCTCCATCGTGCCAGTGCCAAAACACTCCACTGCGGCAAGCCTCAACGACTGTTGCACTTGGTTGCACTTACCCCCATCATCACCAAGTGCTTCGAGAGGCTGGTCCTGGCACACCTCAAAAGCTGCCTACCCCCCACACTGGATCCCTATCAGTTTGCCTACCGCAAGAACAGGAGTACGGAGGATGCCATCTCAACGGCACTTCACACTGCCCTCTCCCACCTCGACAACAGAGACACTTACGTAAGAATGCTGTTCATCGATTACAGCTCAGCATTCAACACCATTATACCATCAAAACTGATCACCAAACTCGGTAACCTGGGCATCGACCCTCCCTCTGCAACTGGATACTGGACTTTCTAACCAACAGACAACAACCTGGCCCTTAACTCCAAGAAGACCAAGGAGCTCATTGTAGACTTCAGGAAGTCCAGGGGCGGCACGCACACCCCCATCCACATTAACGGGACGGAGGTGGAACGTGTTTCTAGCTTCAGGTTCCTGGGAGTCAACATCTCCGATGACCTCTCTTGGACCCACAATACCTCAACTCTGATCAAGAAGGCTCACCAGCGTCTCTTCTTCCTGAGGAGACTGAAGAAGGTCCATCTGTCTCCTCAGATCCTGGTGAACTTCTACCGCTGCACCATCGAGAGCATCCTTACCAACTGCATCACAGTATGGTATGGCAACTGCTCTGTCTCCGACCGGAAGGCATTGCAGAGGGTGGTGAAAATTGCCCAACGCATCACCGGTTCCTCGCTCCCCTCCATTGAGTCTGTCCAAAGCAAACGTCTGCGGAGGGCGCTCAGCATCGCCAAGGACTGCTCTCACCCCAACCATGGACTGTTTACCCTCCTATCATCCGGGAGGCGCTACAGGTCTCTCCGTTGCCGAACCAGCAGGTCCGGGAACAGCTTCTTCCCGGCGGCTGTCACTCTACTCAACAACGTACCTCGGTGACTGCCAATCACCCCCCCACCCCCCGGACACTTATTATCACTTATTATTATTTATTCAAATCATTTGCTATGTCGCTCTTCCAGGGAGATGCTAAATGCATTTCGTTGTCTCTGTACTGTACACTGACAATGACAATTAAAATTGAATCTGAATCTGAGGTCTATAATTGCTAGGTTTATTCTTAGAACCCTTTTTAAACAATGGAACAACATACGCAGTACGCCAATCCTCGGGCACTATTCCCAGTTTCTAATGACATTTGAAATATTTCTGTCATAGCCCCTGCTATTTCTAGAATAACTTCCCTCAATGTCCTAGGGAATATCCTGTCGGGACCTGGAGACTTATCCGCTTTTATATTTTTCAAAAGTGTCAGTACTTTTTTTTGAATCTCATAGTATCAATAGCTACTCTACTTGTTTCCCTTACCTCACATAATTCAATATCCTTCTCCTTGGTGAATACCTAAGAAAAGAAATTGTTCAATATCTCTCCCATCTCTTTTGGCTCTGCAGATAGCTGTCCACTCTGTCTCTCTAATGGACCAATTTTATCCCTCGTTATCCTTTTGCTATTAATATAGCTGTAGAAACCCTTTGGATTTACTTTCACCTTACACCTCATATCTTCTTTTAGCTTTTCTAATTTCTTAAGATTCTTTTTACATTCTTTATACTCCTCAAGCACCTCATTCACTCCATGCTGCCTATAATTATTGTAGATCTCTCTCTTTTTCCGAACCGTGTCCAATTTCCCTTGAAAACCATGGCTTTTTCCAATTTTTACTATTTCCTATCAACCAAACAGGGACATAAAGATTCTGTAATCTTAAAATTTCCCCTTTAAATGGCCTCCATTTCTCTTCTACACCCTTCCCATAAAACAAAATGTCCAAATTCACTCCTTTTAAATCCTTTCGCATCTCATCAGTTAGCCTTTCTCCAATTAAAAATCTCAACCCTAGGTCCAGTTCTGACCCTCTCCATAATTATATTGAAACTAATGGTATTGTGATAACAGGACCCGAAGTGCTCCTCAATGCATACCTCCGCCACCTGACCCGTCTCATTTCCTAACAGGAGGTCCAGCACCGCCCCATCTCTAGTAGGTACCTCTATGTATTGCTGCAAAAAACTATCTTGCACACATTTTACAAACTCCAAACCATCCAGCCCATTTACAGAATGTGTTTCCCAGTCTATGTGTGGAAAATTGAAATCACCCACAATCACTACCTTGTGCTTACTACTAATATCTGCTATCTCCTTACATATTTGCTCTTCCAATTCTAGCTCCCCATTTGGCAGTCTATAATACACCCCTATAAGTGTTGCTACACCATTTCCACTTCTCAGTTCCACCCAAATAGCCTCCCTAGACGAGCCCTACAATCTATCCTGCCAAAGCATTGCTGTAATATCTTCCCTGACAAGCAATGCAACACCTCCACCTCTTGCCCCACCAATTCTATCACACCTGAAGCAATGAAATCCTGGAATATTTAGTTTCCAATCACAGCCCTCCTGCAACTATGTTTCACTGATCGCCACAACATCATACTTCCAGGTGTCAATCCAGGCTCTAAGCTCATCTACCTTTCTTACAATGCTCCAAGCATTAAAATATACACATTTAAGTAATTCACCGCCTCTTATTCTCTGTTTATTTTCTTTTTCTTCTTTCTCCCCTAGATTTTGGGTCTGAGTGCTTCCCTTCTCTGCCTCCTGCCTCACAGTGTCTACTAGCTTTCTCTATTTGAGTCCCTCCCCCCAACCATTCTAGTTTAAAGTCTCCCCAGTAGCCTTTGCAAATCTCACCGCCAGGATATTGGTCCCTCTCGGGTTCGTGCAACCCGTCCTTTCTGTACAGGTCGCACCTCCCCCAAAAGAAGTCCCAATGATCCAGAAACTTGAATCTCTGCCCACTGCACCAGTCCTTCAGCCATGCATTTATCCTCCACCTCGCTCCATTCCTACTCTCACTGTCGCGTGGCACAGGCAGTAATCCTGAGATTGTTACCTTTTTGGTCCTTTTCCTTAACTCTCCTCCCAACTCCCTAAATTCTCCCTTCAGGACCTCTTCTCTTTTTTTACCTATGTCATTGGTACCTATATGTACCACGACCTCAGGCTCCTCCCCCTCTGATTTCAGGATATCTTGGACGCTTTGAGACACATCCGAGACCCTGGCACCAGTGAGGCAGACTACCATCCGGGTCTCCCGACTGCGCCCACAGAATCGCCTATCCGACCCCCTAACTATAGAGTCCCCAATTACTATTACCCTCCTCTTTTTTTCCCTACCTTTCTGAGCAACAGGGCCGAACTCTGTCGCTACCCCCGGGCAGGCTGTCCCCCCAACCGTACTCAAACAGGAGTACTTATTTTCAAGGTATACAGGCACTGGGGTACTCACTCGTCCCAGCCTCTGCCCCTTGCCCTTCTTAAGCGTGACCCACATGTCTGTCTCCCGTGGTTTTGGAGTGACCACCTCCCTTTAACTCCTCTCTATGACCTCCTCACTCTCCCTGACCAGACAGAGGTCATTGAGCTGCTGCTCCAGGTTCCTCATACGGTCCCTTAGGAACCCCATCTCGATGCACCTGGCGCAGATGTGGACGTCTGGAGGGCTATCCGACTCCATGACCTCCCACATCTGACATCCAGAACAGTAAACTGCCCTGGCCCACATTATCCCGCCTTACCCTGGATACAATACAAGTGCAATACTGCTGGAAGAAATCAGCAGGGATCTGACTCACAATCAGCTGCTCCCTCCTGTCCTTTAAACTGTACCTTTACTAAGAAAAAGTACTGTACCCTTAGCTCACTGTACCTTTACTAAAGCACTGTACCTTTAACCAGAAAGCAGAAATGCTAACCTGAGATTGCACCCAATCAGCTGCTTCCCCCAATCAGCGGTTTCCATCGGAACCCTTCCTATGAAGTGTGGAACGTTACAGATTTGGGTAAAAGCCCCGCGCTCGATTTAAACACTCACCGCCCAGAAACTCCTCCTCTTGGTCCAACGGCTCCCGGGCCTCTGTGAAAACAAGCCCCGCGCTCGCTTTAAACACTCACCGCCCAGAAACTCCTCCTCTTGCTCCAACGGCTCCCTTTTTTTTATTGTCATTGCACATAAGTGCAACAAGATTTGATATGCAGCTTCCATCCGATGTCATAACTTAAATAACTAATAAAATTTGGATTTAGATACCCCGAGAACAAGGTTTGTAAAAAGAACATTAAAACAGTTCAAACAGACTAAAGTGCAGATGGGTCTGTACGACGTGACCATCCAAGGGAGACAGTCCAGGGGGGGGTGGGGGCACTCAGTACGGCCGGTTCAGGGCCGCTATAGCTCTGGGAATGAAGCTGTTCCTGAGTCTGGAGGTGCAGGCGTAGAAAGCCTTGTAATGTGTGCCGGAGGGAAGTAGTTTGAACAGTCCATTACAAGGGTGTGAGGAGTCTTTATGGATGCCAGCGGCCTTCCTGAAGCACCGTGTGTGGTAGATGCCCTCCAAGGCTGGTAGCTGTGTCCCAATAATCTTCTGCACTATGTGGACGACACGCTAAAGAGCTCTCCTCTCCGCCTCCGTGCAGCTGAGATACCACACACAGATGCCATACGTTAATATGCACTCTGTGGTGCAGCGGTAGAAGGTTGTCAGCAGCTGTTGGGGCAGACCAGTTTTTTTTAATGTCCTCAGGAAGAACAGTCGTTGCTGTGCCTTCTCGACCAGTGCAGCGGTGTTGGTGGACCATGTGAGGTCCTCTGAAATGTGAGTGCCCAGAAACTTAAAGCTGGACACTCTCTCCACACTGTCCCCGTAGATGGAGATTGGGGCGTATTCTTCATTATGTGACCTCCTGAAGTCAATAATCAGCTCCTTGGTCTTGGAGGTGTTTAGTGACAAGTTGTTACGTGAGCACCAGTCCGCCAGGTTCTGCACCTCCGCTCTGTATTTTATTTCATCACCGTTAGTGATCAGCCCAATCACCGTTGTGTCTTCTGCAAATTTAACGATGGTGTTGGTGTCGAATGCAGGAACACAGTCGTGTGTGAAGAAGGAGTAGAGCATGGGGCTCAGTACACAGCCCTGTAGTGACGGTGCTGGTGCTCAGGGTGATAGTGGAGGACAGGTGCAGGCGTGGACTTAACCTCGGAGCTGATCCCTTGCCTGCGGACTTACCATCGAGAGCTTGCAGTCTCAGGAAAGGCCGAGTTGGGAAACTCCAAAGACACGGAGGCTCGACCAGCCCTGACCCGGGGTCCGGTCGCCGGTGCGGGGGAGCTGACATCCTCCTGATGCAGGAGCTGATCGCCCCGATGCGGAGGGCCAAAAATGCCGCTGGCTTCAGGAGTCAAGACAGTCCCGTGAACGGAGGGCTCGAGGCCCCAGACTGCGGGAGAGCATAGAAGGGAAGAGATTTGATCTTTTTCACCTTCCATCACTGTGAGGAATGTGGAGGAGGAGTCACTGTTGTGAGTTTATGTTAAAATGTATTTTGTATGTTCCGTTGTTTTTTATTTGTATGACTGACTTGGCAAATGATATTCTTCGAATGTTGCAAAATATACTTGGCTAATATGGAGGTTTCACGGCAGTTGGATCACGACCCATGACCCATACTGTTGCTACACTATGCCAAGTGGAGTACACGTGATGAACTGCAGGAAAGCACGGACCATTGTTTCCAGCGTAACGGGCCCGTTAAAACCCTCCGAAATTGTCAATTTTTGCGCTGTAAATAATTATGGAAATCGGGATAAGTGTGAGAGACATTTAGCCTACTTCAGAATTCCAAAAGTGAGGAGAAATTACGATGGATAGAAGCGAGAGCTGAAGGGACAACAACTTGGTGCTTGGCGAACATTGGCCGTTTGCTCACTGCATTTCATCAGCTAAGACATTATTTGTGTTTTTTCTTGATTCCTTTGGCATCTAAAAAGTTTCAGAAGTGATAAATCTGGCTGTAAATTTTTTAAATTGCCCATGGTTCTCAAGTGGATTTTTACATACAAAATGAAAACGCATCTGAAGAAAAATTTACAGATAATTCACAATATTTTCAATTTGGATATCTGCACAGCCAATGTTCGCCAAGCACTTTAGCTGTTAGATTAGATTAGATTAGATTAGATTATCTGTTGTTGTCCCTTCAGTTCTCGCTTCTCTTTACCTTCATTTCGCTTCACTTTTGGAATTCTGAAGTTGGGTACATGTCTCTCACGCCTACCCAGATTTCCACAATTTATTACAGCGCAAAAATTCAACATTTTGGCAGTTTTTAACAGGTAGGAAAGTATGCGTTTCGTGTATTAACAACATATACCGGAAGCTGCGATGTCCTCCAGATGGATTGAGCGGCTCCGTGCGCCAAGCCCTATGACCCAGTGACCTTACGTGCAACCCCCCTATAAAGCAAAGATCATACAGTGGAGCGATCTTTGCTATAAAGTATGATTGTGATTAACTGAAAATAACAGGACACCATTGACGTCGTCTGGCAAATCACCGGATGGGCGGCGCTTCCATCCTCCGACCAGTTGCGGCGGCGGCGGGGGGTTGTGTCCGGAGCTGCGGGACCCGGGACCCCGCTGTCGGAAGCAGGACCCCTCTGTCCAGCACCAGTTTGCCATCGGTGAGTATTTCGCTGCCGGTCCGCAGTGGACGGGTGTAATCTTGGGGAGAGACTTGTGTTAAATTTACCCATTGGAGTTGAGTTGCTCTTGTCTGTGGGGACATTGAAGTTATTGTTGTGACTAAATGTGTCCCAGTGATAGTTTGAAGCGGAAATGTTCAGCAACAGCTGCTGCTGTTGTATTTTGTCATTGGATGTGTTTGTGTAGATTCATGTTGCACAAGGACACAGATCTGTAAAGTTGTAAAGCAAATGTTGGAGTTTGTTTCAGTTACTAAATGGCCCAACGTTCAGGCATCAGAACTTGTTTTCTATGTTTTCATTTATTTTTGGCGAGCAACTTGCTCTGTTGCCAGAGTAAAGGAGTGTTGCTCGTTTTTATCACCCTCTGGTCACAGCGGAGAGAGTGATCCCAGGAGACGGTGCAGCAGAATGGTAACAATAGGAAAATATACTTTGAGGATTTGTAGCATGGAAGGCATTTTGTACATATTTGAATAATGAAATGAGAACTAACGAGTTGGGACTGTCTGTCGGGTATGTGAGTGGAACAAATCTATTGACCAGGATAACACGTGACTTTTGCAACTTTTTTGGGGCATGGAAATTTAAAGAAACATGGCTATTCGAGAAGATCTGAGGAATGACAAAATGCTGCAATGCTGGAAACACACAGCAGATTGAGCAGCATTTGATTACAGTCCCAGTTGTGATAATGGATCATCCACCATTGCACTTTCCACTGTTTTCAGTATTTACTATTTTTATCAATGAAGTAAATGCACTTTGTCTTTATTACATTGTACGAAAAATTGTAATGATTTGTGCTTGGCCCGATCCCGCACAGTAGTAAGATAACCAAATATGTTCAAATTAGATGCTAGAGGTTAATTAAAGGTAGAGAGAGATCATCTATCCACAGCTGGGATAGTTCAGGACCAGAAGTAGTACCATTTCATGCAGAATTGTATCTTTCACCTATGATAATAGAGACTGTCTGCAAGATAGCAAAGGATCACGTGTGCCACGCGACAGTGAGAGTAGGAGTGGAGCGAAGTGGAGGATAAATGCGTGGATGAGGGACTGGTGCAGTGGGTATGGATTCAAGTTTCTGGATCATTGGGACCTCTTTTGGGGAAGGTGCGACCTGTACAGAAAGGACGGGTTGCACTTGAACTCAAGGGGGACCAATATCCTGGCGGGGAGATTTGCAAAGGCTACTGGGGAGACTTTAAACTAGTATGGTTGGGGGGAGGGACTCAAATTGGGAAAGCTAGCAGTCAGTGTGTGAAGCAGGGGGCAGAGAATGGTAGCACTCTGACCCAAAATGTAGGGGAGAGAGAAGAAAAAATAAATAATCAGAGAATAAGAGAGGGTGGGTTTCTTAAATGTGTATATTTTAATGCTAGGAGCATTGTAAGAAAAGTGGATGAACTTAGAGCCTGGATTGACACCTGGTGGTATGATGTTGTGGCGATCAGTGAAACATGGTTGCAGGAGGGCTGTGATTGGAAACTAAATATTCCACGATTTTGTTGCTTCAGGTGTGATAGAATTGGAGGGGCAAGAGGTGGAGGTGTTGCATTGCTTATCAGGGAAGATATTACAGCAGTGTTTTGGCAGGATAGATTAGAGGGCTCGTCTAGGGAGGCTATTTGGGTGGAACTGAGAAATGGGAAAGGGGTAGCAACACTTATAGGGGTGTATTATAGACCGCCAAATGGGGAGCGAGAATTGGAAGAGCAAATATGTAAGGAGATTGCAGATATTAGTAGTAAGCACAAGGTAGTGATTGTGGGAGATTTCAATTTTCCACACATAGACTGGGAAACACATTCTGTAAATGGGCTGGATGGGTTGGAGTTTGTAAAATGTGTGCAGGATAGTTTTTTGCAACAATACATAGAAGTACCTACTAGACAAGGGGCGGTACTGGACCTCCTGTTAGGAAATGAGATGGGTCAGGTGGCAGAGGTATGCGTTGGGGAACAGTTCGGGTCCAGTGATCACAATACCATTAGTTTCAATATAATTATGGAGAGGGACAAAACTGGACCTAGGGTTGAGATTTTTGATTGGAGAAAGGCTAACTTTGAGGAGATGCGAAAGGATTTAAAAGGAGTAAATTGGGACAGTTTGTTTTATGGGAAAGATGTGGAAGAGAAATGGAGTACATTTAAAGGTGAAATTTTAAGAGTACAGAATCTTTATGTCCCTGTTCGGTTGAAAGGAAATCGTAAAAATTGTAAAGAGCCATGGTTTTCAAGGGAAATTGGACACTTGATTTGGAAAAAGAGGGAGATCTTCAATAGTTATAGGCAGCATGGAGTAAATGAGGTGCTTGAGGAGTATAAAGAATGTAAAAAGAATCTTAAGAAAGAAATTAGAAAAGCTAAAAGAAGATATGAGGTTGCTTTGGCAAGTACGGTAAAAGTAAATCCGAAGGGTTTCTACCGCTATATTAATAGCAAAAGGATAACGAGGGATAAAATTGGTCCATTAGAGAGTCAGAGTGGCCAACTATCTGCAGAGCCAAAAGAGATGGGGGAGATATTGAACAGTTTCTTTTCTTCGGTATTCACCAAGGAGAAGGATATTGAATTATGTGAGGTAAGGGAAACAAGTAGAGTAGCTATGGAAACTATGAGGATCAAAGAAGAGGAAGTACTGACACTTTTGAGAAATATAAAAGTGGATAAGTCTCCAGGTCCGGACAGGATATTCCCCAGGACATTGAGGGAAGTTAGTGTAGAAATAGCAGGGGCTATGGCAGAAATATTTCAAATGTCATTAGAAACGGGAATAGTGCCGGAGGATTGGCGTACTGCGCATGTTGTTCCATTGTTTAAAAAGGGGTCTAAGAGTAAACCTAGCAATTATAGACCTGTTAGTTTGACGTCAGTGGTGGGCAAATTAATGGAAAGAATACTTAGAGATAATATATATAAGCATCTGGATAAACAGGGTCTGATTAGGAACAGTCAACATGGATTTGTGCCTGGAAGGTCATGTTTAACTAATCTTCTTGAATTTTTTGAAGATGTTACTCGGGAAATTGATGAGGGTAAAGCAGTGGATGTTGTGTATATGGACTTCAGTAAGGCCTTTGACAAGGTTCCTCATGGAAGGTTGGTTAAGAAGGTTCAATGGTTGGGTATTAATGGTGGAGTAGCAAGATGGATTCAACAGTGGCTGAATGGGAGATGCCAGAGAGTAATGGTGGATGGTTGTTTGTCAGGTTGGAGGCCAGTGACGAGTGGGGTGCCACAGGGGTCTGTGTTGGGTCCACTGTTGTTTGTCATGTACATCAATGATCTGTACGATGGTGTGGTAAATTGGATTAGTAAGTATGCAGATGATACTAAGATAGGTGGGGTTGCGGGTAATGAAGTAGAGTTTCAAAGTCTACAGAGAGATTTATGCCAGTTGGAAGAGTGGGCTGAAAGATGGCAGATGGAGTTTAATGCTGATAAGTGTGAGGTGCTACATCTTGGCAGGACAAATCAAAATAGGACGTACATGGTAAATGGTAGGGAATTGAAGAATGTAGGTGAACAGAGGGATCTGGGAATAACTGTGCACAGTTCCCTGAAAGTGGAATCTCATGTAGATAGGGTGGTAAAGAAAGCTTTTGGTGTGCTGGCCTTTATAAATCAGAGCATTGAGTATAGAAGTTGGGATGTAATGTTAAAATTGTACAAGGCATTGGTGAGGCCAATTCTGGAGTATGGTGTACAATTTTGGTCGCCTAATTATAGGAAGGATGTCAACAAAATAGAGAGAGTACAGAGGAGATTTACTAGAATGTTGCCTGGGTTTCAGCAACTAAGTTACAGAGAAAGGTTGAACAAGTTAGGGCTTTATTCTTTGGAGCGCAGAAGGTTAAGGGGGGACTTGATAGGGGTTTTTAAAATGATGAGAGGGATAGACAGAGTTGACGTGGAAAAGCTTTTCCCACTGAGAGTAGGGAAGATTCAAACAAGGGGACATGACTTGAGAATTAAGGGACTGAAGTTTAGGGGTAACATGAGGGGGAACTTCTTTACTCAGAGAGTGGTAGCTGTGTGGAATGAGCTTCCAGTGAAGGTGGTGGAGGCAGGTTTGTTTTTATCATTTAAAAATAAATTGGATAGTTATATGGATGGGAAAGGAATGGAGGGTTATGGTCTGAGCGCAGGTATATGGGACTAGGGGAGATTATGTGTTCGGCACGGACTAGAAGGGTCGAGATGGCCTGTTTCCGTGCTGTAATTGTTATATGGTTATATGGATAGAAACATAGAAACATAGAAATTAGGTGCAGGAGTAGGCCATTCGGCCCTTCAAGCCTGCACCGCCATTCAATATCATGGCTGATCATCCAACTCAGTATCCCATCCCTGCCTTCTCTCCATACCCCCTGATCCCCTTAGCCACAAGGGCCACATCTAACTCCCTCTTAAATATAGCCAATGAACTGGCCTCAACTACCTTCTATGGCAGAGAATTCCACAGATTCACCACTCTCTGTGTGAAAAATGTTTTTCTCATCTCAGTCCTAAAATACTTCCCCCTTATCCTTAATCTGTGACCCCTTGTTCTGGACTTCCCGATCTCCCAATCTACCTCATTGTGGCCATTGCACTTTCTATAATCAGCATATTATCAGGTCAGGTCGGGGGGAGTTCCTCCTGCCATGGGTACCATGTAATCCCATGCTACCTGCTCCATGGTCAGATAGTCGGCGACTAAACCGTCTCCCCCACCTGGTTTGCTAGGTGAGGAGGGGGCTGTGGAACCACAGCAGGACCAAAAACAAGACCTGTCAAAGGGCGGATGAACTTCTTGCGCGCCAACGGCCATTCAGTAGAAGTTGCGATCACTGTTGTACATGGCATTGTAAGGAAGGAGGCGGGGTGGAGGACTGGGGAGTGGGACCAGGGAGAGCGCCCCCAACGCCCCCTTACAAACTTATAAAAAAGGCAAATCAAACTCAAGAGGCCAAGTGTCATATTCCTGCTCCTAATGTGTTCATTTATTGGTCCAAATAAACCTAATTTCCAGAGCTACACAGACTATGTTTTATCCCATCTTAATTCCTGGATAAACACTTTGCCATTAGCGCTGTCTCCAACGTATATTTGTTCCATTATTTTGGGGGTTTGATTGATTTATTGATGAGAAGCTTCTAGTGGAGGGACTGAATCAGTCTGAAGAAGGGTCTTGACCTGAAACGTCACCCATTAAAAAAAAAACTTTCTCCCCTGAGATGCTGCCTGTCTCGCTGAGTTACTCCAGCATTTTGTGTCTACCTGCACTTTAAACCAACATCTGCAGTTCTTTCCCACATGGTTGACAGCGTGTGATGTCACAGCCGAAGGTGACGTCCTGTTCCTTTGAATTGTTGTGAGAATGAGGGGACAGGTGGGGGGAAGGATGAGAGGGATTGAGGAAACAAGTTTGGGATGGAGAGAGGGAAGGAGTGAGGGAGGTTTGAGATAGAGAGAGGAGGGGACAGAGCTGGGAGAGAGAAGGAGGGGGGGGGGGGAGAGGGAGAGTGAAGGACGATACTGAGCGATATCAGTCCGAGATGGAACCCAGCGGTCCTCCAGGTGGGCGAGCGGATCACAGATGGTCCTCCAGGCCAGGCGGGGTGAGCCTAGCGCCGGTGGTCCTCCGGGCCGATCCTCCAGGCGGGGGGGGGGGTCGGTGAGCGCGAGAGAGAGAGAGCGCGGGTTGGCGGTTGGAGCGGGAACAAGATGGAGATGAACCGGCGCTGAGACCCTGGACCCTGGTGAGAGAAAGATGGAGAGAGAGAGAGTGAGACAGAGAGAGGGAGAGAGACAGAAAGAGAGAGAGAGAGGGAGAGAGACAGACAGACAGAGAAAGATGCAGAGAGAGACACACACGGGAGAGGGAGAGGCAGGGAGAGAGAGCGTGAGGGACAGAGAGAAAGATGCAGAGAGAGACACACAGGAGAGAGAGAGACAGTGAGAGAGGCAGATAGAGGGACAGAGAGAAACAAACAGACAGAGAGAGAGAGAGACACGAGAGAGGGAGGGAGGGAAATAGAGAGAGTGAGAGAGACAGAGAGAGATGCAGAGAGGGGGTGACAGGAGACAGAGAGAGGGAGGGGAAGAGGGAGAGAGAAAGACAGATGGAGATGCAGAGAGGGAGAGACGGAAAGAGAGCGACTGAGGGAGAAACAGAGCGAGAGTGAGAAAGAGACAGAAGGGGATACAGAGAAAGATGGAGAGAGACAGAGAAAATGAGAGGGAGAGAGAGAAAGAGAGGGGGAGAGAGAGAGACAGACAGACAGATAGAGAAAGATGCAGAGAGAGAGAGAAAGAGACAGGCAGAGGGAGAGAGCGTGAGAAACACATAGAGACAATGAGAGACAGAGAGAGACAGAAAGAGAGAGAGAGACAGAGAGATAAAGATGCAGAGAGAGACAGACAGAGGGAGGGGAAGAGAGAAAAAGGCAGAGAGAGAGACACACGGGAGAGGGAGACAGAGATGCAGAGAGGGAGAGACTGGAGAGAGACAGACAGGGAAAGAGAGACTGAGGGAGAAACAGAGAGCGAGAGTGAGAAACAGAGAGACAAAGGGATACAGAGAGAGAAACAGAGAGATGCAGAGAGAGCGAGACAGAGAGAGAAAGCGAGAGGCAGGCAGAGAGAGACAGACAGACAGACAGATGGAGAGAGACAGAGAGTGAGAAAAATTGAGAGACAGGCAGAGACAACGAGAGAGATTGAGAGAGGCAGGAAGAGAGATGCAAAGAGAGACAGAAAAAGAGCGAGAGACAGAAGCAGAGAGGGAGAGACAGAGAAATAGAGAGAGACAGAGAAATAGAGAGAGACAGAGGGATTGAGAGATGCCGAGAGAGAGAAAAGGAGAGAGAGAGAGAGAGCGAAAAGGAGAGAGAGAGAGAGAGAGAGAGAGCGAAAAGGAGAGAGAGATTGAGAGATGCAGATAGCGAGAGAGAGAGAGAGAGAGAGAGAGAGAGAGAGAGAGAGAGAGAGAGAGAGAGAGAGAGAGAGAGCGAGAGAGAGAAAGAGAGTGAGAGGCAGGGAGAGGGACATACAGACAGAGGGAGGGAGAGAGACAGGCAGAGGAAGAGAGAGGGGAACAGAGAGAGAAAAACTGAAAGAAACAGAGAAACTGAGAGAGACAGACAGGTAGACAGGGAGAGAGATGCAGAGAGAGTGACACACAGTAGAGACAGACGGGGGAGAGAGACGGGGAGAGAGAGAGAGAGAGACAGAGGAAGAGGCAGAGAGAGAGAGAGACTGAGGGACAGACAGAGGCAGACAGAGAGAGTAGGGGACAAGAGAGAGAGGGAGAGAGGGACAAGAGCGAGAGAGAAACAAGAGCGAGAGAGAAACAGACAGAGCGAGAGAGAGAGTCACAGGAGAGCGAGTCACAGCACAGAGAGACACGGAGAGACAGACACAGAGAGAGAAAGACAGGCAGAGAGAGGGAGAGAGAGAGAGAGGGGGAGGGAAAGAGAGAAAGGCAGAGGGAGAGATGCAGTGAGAGACACAGGAGAGACAGACAGACAGAAATGCAGAGAGGGAGATGCAGAGGGAGAGACACAGAAGAGAGAGAGACGGAGAGAAAGAGACACAGACAGAAAGAGAGAGAGAGAGCGAGATTGAGAGATGCAGAGAAAAAGAGAGGGGGCAAAGAGAGAGACAGAGAGGCAGAGAGAGAGACACAGAGAGAAAGAGGGAGAGACACAGGAGAGAGAGTGGGGGGAGAGGGAGGGAGAGAGACACACATGGGGGAGAGATAGAGAGAGAGAAGTGATGCAGACAAAGAGAGGGAGACAGACAGACAGAGATGCAGAGAGAGAGAGAGAGAGACTGTTTGGTTTTCAGTCATATCTCCTCGAAAGCCCAATGCAATAATGGAGAAATATTTACATATTCCCGCGGTGATTTAACTCATGAATTCAAAAATCTCCTGGTGAGTGCGCTGCCGGCCATCCACTGTTTTTCAAAGTCCTCAGAGCGCTGCGGCCTCGCTCTGGTCAACGCCGCCCGCTGCATCTCTGTCCCGCCGCCTGATGGGGAGGTTTGTGCTCTACGACTTCGGTAGGTGCTGTCTCTACTCACTCACGCTCCCTCTCTACCCCTTCCCCGAGGCAGAGAAAGAGAGAGGAGGGGGAGGAAGAGGGGTGGTGAAGGGGGGATGGAGAGCGGGGAGAGGGCCCATCCTCTCTGTCCCCTTCCCTCTCTGCCCCCCTTCCTCTCTGCCCCTCCCTTTCTAGGGAATCCCCCTTCCCCCACTCCCCCTTCTTTCCCCCCTCCTCTCTATGGTTGAGTGGCCACAACAACGGGGCATGCAGTTCAACCCTTCCAAATGTGAAATCATGCGTGTCACCAGAAAGAGGAATCCAGGCGAAACATCTTACAATATACTTGGTGCCAACAAAAGTATCATGGCATCAAATTGCAGAATGATCTGCGTTGGCATGGTCAGACTCATCATGCAACGGTGAAAGCAAAAGGTGTCCTAAACTTTCTGAGGCACAACTTTCATCATTGTTCAACTTCTGTCAAGGAGAAGCTATACTTCACCCTCGTTAGACCTCATTTGGACTAAGCAGTTGCAGCATGCGACCCATACACAAATAAAAACATTTCTTCCATCGAACGTGTCCAAAGACAAGCAGCTCGATTTGTTAGTAACACCTATGAGAGAGAAGCGAGTGTCACCAAACTTCTGAATTCTCTGGGGTGGAACCCTCTCCAAGACAGACATGAAGCTCACCGTTTCACCTGTTTATACAAAATGTTAAATGGTCAGCTCGACATAGACTACAAGACCTACACCAAACCCATACCAATTAGGAGCAGACGAGGGCATTCGATCCAATTTGTGATCCCAGCTACAAAGACAGATGTGTACAGCAATTCGTTCTTCCCCCGCACAATTAAAGCATGGAATAATCTCCACCCAACCATAGTTACACAACCAGATGCAATTAAATTTAAAGTAGCTCTCTCTTCCTTTCTGGCTTAAGCCCTCCCTTCATCACCTCCAGTTTAAATTCCATTTGGAATATTTTGGAGGACCAAGAAAGCAAGAAGAAAGGTGACTTTGAGGGTATGAGACGTGAATTGGCTAAGATAGACTGGCAATGGATTCTTAAAGGGTTGACGGAGGATATGCAATGGAAGGCATTTAAAGACCGCATGGATGAACTACAACAATTGTTCATCCCAGTTTGGCAAAATAATAAATCGGGGAAGGTAGTGCATCCGTGGATAACAAGGCAAATCAGGGATAGTATCAAAACAAAAGATGAAGCATACAAATTAGCCAGAAAAATCAGCCTACCAGGGGACTGGGAGAAATTCAGAGTCCAGCAGAGGAAGACAAAGGGCTTAATTAGGAAAGGGGAAATAGATTATGAAAGAAAATCTATTTAGAGATAATATATATAAGCATTAGAGATAATATATATAAGCATCTGGATAAACAGGGTCTGATTAGGAACAGTCAACATGGATTTGTGCCTGGAAGGTCATGTTTGACTAATCTTCTTGAATTTTTTGAAGAGGTTACTAGGGAAATGGACTTTAGTAAGGCCTTTGACAAGGTTCCTCATGGAAGGTTGGTTCAACTGTTGGGTATAAATGCAGGAATAGCAAGATGGATTCAACAGTGGCTGAATGGGAAAAGCCAGAGGGTAATGGTGTATGGCTGTTTGTCGGGTTGGAGGCAGGTGACTAGTGGGGTGCCTCAGGGATCTGTGTTGGGTCCTTTGGTGTTTGTCATGTACATCAATGATCTGGATGAAGGTGTGGTAAATTGGATTAGTAAGTATGCAGATGATACCAAGATAGGGGGTTTTGTGGATAATGAAGAGGATTTCCAAAGTCTACAGAGTGATTTAGGCCATTTGGAAAAATGGGCTGAAAGATGGCAGATGGAGTTTAATGCTGATAAATGTGAGGTGTTACACCTTGGCAGGACAAATCAAAATAGGACGTACATGGTAAATGGTAGGGAATTGAAGAATACAGTTGAACAGAGGGATCTGGGAATAACCGTGCATAGTTCCTTGAAGGTGGAATTTTTTTTGTATTTTGTGTTCAAATTTATTGTCATTGTCTCAATTAGAGACAACAAAATGAATTTCCCTTTACAGTCAGTATCATAAAAATAAATAGATAATAAATAATAAAACATATTAAAAATAAAATAGAATTTAAAAAAAAGCACAAACACAGAAAGTCCATAACACAACATAACACAATGGCACCAAGGTGAGGAAGGCACCATAGTCCTCATATAGATAGGGTGGTAAAGAAAGCTTTTGGTATGCTAGCCTTTATAAATCAGAGCATTGAGTATAGAAGCTGGGAAGTAATGTTACAATTGTACAAGGCATTGGTGAGACCAAATCTGGAGTATGGTGTACAATTTTGGTCGCCCAATTATAGGAAGGATGTCAACAAAATAGAGTACAGAGGAGATTTACTAGAATGTTGCCTGGGTTTCAACAACTAAGTTACAGAGATAGGTTGAATAAGTTAGGTCTTTATTCTCTGGAGCGCAGAAGGTTAAGGGGGGACTTGATAGAGGTCTTTAAAATGATGAGAGGGATAGACAGAGTTGATGTGGACAAGCTTTTCCCTTTGAGAATAGGGAAGATTCAAACAAGAGGACATGACTTCAGAATTAAGGGACAGAAGTTTAGGGGTAACATGAGGGGGAACTTCTTTACTCAGAGAGTGGTAGCGGTGTGGAATGAGCTTACAGTGGAAGTGGTTGAGGCAGGTTCGTTGGTATCATTTAAAAATAAATTGGGTAGGCATATGGATGAGAAGGGAATGGAGGGTTATGGTATGAGTGCAGGCAGGTGGGACTAAGGAAAAAAAGTTGTTCGGCACGGACTTGTAGAGCCGAGATGGCCTGTTTCCGTGCTGTAATATGGTTGTTATATGGTTATATGGAAAACTGGCAGGGAACATAAAAACTGACTGCAAAAGTTTTTAGATATGTGAAGAGGAAAAGATTAGTTAAAATAAATGTTGGTCCCTTGCAGTCAGAAACAGGCAAATTGTTCATGGGGAACAAGGACATGGCAGACCAATTAAATAACTACTTTGGTTCTGTCTTCTCTAAGGGAGACATAAATAATTTGCCGGAAATAGCAAGGGACCGGGGGTCAAATGAGATGGAGGAACTGAGTGAAATCCAGGTTAGCCGGGAAGTGGTGTTAGGTAACTTGAATGGATTAAAGGCCGATAAATCCCCAGGGCCAGATAAGCTGCATCCCAGAGTACTTAAGGAAGTAGCCCCAGAAATAGTGGATGCATTAGTGATAATTTTTCAAAACTCTTTAGATTATGGAGTAGTCCCTGAGGATTGGAGGGTAGCTAATGTAACCCCACTTTTTAAAAAGGGAGGGAGAGAGAAAACAGGGAATTACAGGCCAGTTAGTCTAACATCGGTAGTGGGGAAAATGCTGGAGTCAGTTATTAAAGATCCGATAGCAGCACATTTGGAAAGTGGTGAATTAATTGGACAAAGTCAGCATGGATTTGTGAAAGGTAAATCATGTCTGACGAATCTTATAGAATTTTTCGAGGATGTAGTGGACTAGTAGACTAATAGAGTGGATAAGGGCGAACCAGTGGATGTGTTATATCTGGACTTTCAGAAGGCTTTCGACAAGGTCCCACATAAGAGATTAGTATGCAAACTTAAAGCACACGGTATTGGGGGTTCAGTATTGATGTGGATAGAGAACTGGCTGGCAGACAGGAAGCAAAGAGTAGGAGTAAACGGGTCCTTTTCAGAATGGCAGGCAGTGACTAGTGGGGTACCGCAAGGCTCAGTGCTGGGACTCCAGCTATTTACAATATATATTAATGATCTGGATGAGGGAATTGAATGCAACATCTCCAAGTTTGCGGATGACACAAAGCTGGGGGGCAGTGTTAGCTGTGAGGAGGCTGCAAGGTGACTTGGATAGGCTGGGTGAGTGGGCAAATGTTTGGCAGATGCAGTATAATGTGGATAAATGTGAGGTTATCCACTTTGGTGGCAAAAACAGGAAAGAGACTATTATCTGAATGCTGGCCGATTAGGAAAAGGGGATATGCAACGAGACCTGGGTGTCATAATACACCAGTCATTGAAAGTACGCATGCAGGTGCAGCAGGCAGTGAAGAAACGAATGGTATGTTAGCATTCATAGCAAAAGGATTTGAGTATAAGAGCAGGGAGGTTCTACTGCAGTTGTACAGGGTCTTGGTGAGATCACACCTGGAGTATTGAGTACTGTTTTAATTCTCCTAATCTGAGGAAATACATTCTTGCCATAGATGTAGTACAGAGAAGGTTCATCAGACTGGTTCCTGGGATGGCAGGACTTTCATATGAAGAAAGACTGGATAGACTCGGCTTGTACTCGCTTGAATTTAGAAGATTAAGGGGGGATCTTATAGAACTTACAAAATTCTTAAGGGGTGGACAGGCTAGATGCAGGAAGAGTATTCCCGATGTTGGGGAAGTCCAGAACAAGGGTTCACAATTTAAGGATAAGAGGGAAGTCTTTTAGGACAGAGATGAGAAAATCATTTTTTACGCAGAGAGTGGTGAATCTGTGGAATTCTCTGCCGTTGATCAGCCATGATCATATTGAATGGGGGTGCAGGCTCGAAGGGCCGAATGGCCTACTCCTGCACCTATTTTCTATGTTTCTATGTTTCTATCTTGGCATCAAATTGCGGAATGAACTGTGTTGGAATGGTCAGACTCATCAAGGTGAAAGCAACAGGTGTCCTAAATTTTCTGAGGCGCAACTTTCATCATTGTTCAACTTCTGTCAAAGAGAAGCTATACTTCACCCTCGTTAGACTTCATTTGGACTACACAGTTGCAACATGGGATCCATACACAAATAAACACATTTCTTCCATCGAACGTGTCCAAAGACAGGATGCTCGATTTGTTACTAACACCTATGAGAGAGAAGCGAGTGTTACCAAACTTCTGAATTCACTGGGGTGGAACCCTCTCCAAGACAGACGTGAAGCTCACCGTTTGACCTATTTTTACAAAATGTTAAATGGTCAGCTCGACATAGATTACAAAACCTACACCAAACCCAAACCAATTAGGCGCAGACGAGGGCATTCGATCCAATTTGAGATTCCAACTACCAAGACAGATGTGTCCAAAGTCTACAGAGTGATTTAGGCCATTTGGAAGAATGGGCTGAAAGATGGCAGATGGAGTTTAATGCTGATAAATGTGAGGTGCTACACCTTGGCAGGACAAATCAAAATAGGACGTACATGGCAAATGGTAGGGAAGTGAAGAATACAGTTGAACAGAGGGATCTGGGAATAACCGTGCATAGTTCCTTGAAGGTGGAATCTCATATAGATAGGGTGGTAAAGAAAGCTTTTGGTATGCCAGCCTTTATAAATCAGAGCATAGATGTCTTTAAAATGATGAGAGGGATAGACAGAGTTGATGTGGATCAGCTTTTCCCTTTGAGAAAAGGGAAGATTCAAACAAGAGGACATGAGTTCAGAATTAAGGGACAGAAGTTTAGGGGTAACATGAGGGGGAACTTCTTTACTCAGAGAGTGGTAGCGGTGTGGAATGAGCTTCCAGGTGAAGTGGTGGAGGCAGGTTCGTTGGTATCATTTAAAAATAAATTGGATAGGCATATGGATGAGAAGGGAATGGAGGGTTATGGTATGAGTGCAGGCAGGTGGGACTAAGGGAAAAAAAGTTGTTCGGCACGGACCTGTAGGGCCGAGATGGCCTGTTTCCATGCTGTAATTGTTATATGGTTACAGCAATTTGTTCTTCCCCCGCACAATTAAAGCATGGAATAATCTTCACCCTACCATAGTTACCCAACCAGATGCAACTAAATTTAAGGTAGCTCTTTCTTCCCAAAAACCCTTTCTGGCTTA
Organism: Amblyraja radiata; assembly: GCF_010909765.2. Taxonomy (NCBI): domain Eukaryota; kingdom Metazoa; phylum Chordata; class Chondrichthyes; order Rajiformes; family Rajidae; genus Amblyraja; species Amblyraja radiata. The sequence continues at coordinate 50,522 of NC_045997.1, forward strand.
AGTCCTCCCTCCACCATTTGGAATATTGTGGAGGACCAAGAAACCCCCCCCCCCCCCCCCCCTCTCCCTCTATCAAATGCTAATATTCTGGATGTGGATGTAGTACGCTGAAAGTGACGGGGAGAACAGACAAAACAGCCCCTGGTGTGAGGATTGAACCGGGGTGGGCGGATCCATCATTGCGCCGCTGCGCATTCGCTTCCATCTCTGTCCACCCGTGCTCTGTCTCCAGGCGGCCGGGCGCGCGCGCGAGGTGGTGGTCCTCCGGGACGGTCCTCCAGGGGGGATAAGCCGAGAGTACCCAGGCGCGGTGAGATGCTCCGGTGGATCAGGGTGGGCGGGGCGGCGCTGTGTATCGGGGGCGGGTCCAGTCTCCCGCCTCGCACCGGGAAACACACAGTGACCAGGACTGGAAGAAAGAGATAGAGTGGGGAGAGTCAGGAGAGAGAGGAGAGTGGGGGAGAGATCAGAAGAGAGATATCAGAGTGGGAGGCTGAGAGGGGCAGGAATAAGGGGAGAGGGTGGGAAGGGATGGATAGAGAGAGAATGTAGAGGGAGGGGGCAGGGAGGATAGGGGTGAGAGGCTGGGGTTGGAAAAGGGGTGAAGTGAGTAGCAGGGGGAAACGGAGCAAAGGGAGGGGGGAGGGATTCAAGGGGGAGTGGGTTTGGTGCCGAGGGGGATGTATGGGGGGGGCAGTGAACTGGGGGGGAGAGAGGTCAAGTGAGTCAAGGAAGGGGGTTGTGAGCCTGGTGGGGGTTCACATTGTTGGGGTGGAGAGGGAGGGAGCAAAGGGTGGTAAGGAACAGGAAGCGGCAGGGGTAAGGGGCAGGAAGCCACAGGGAGGAGGTCACATTGTTTGGGGGTGGGGACGGTGTTGCAGTTTAGGAAGTCAAACCAGGGCAGGATCTTCACTGAATGGCGGGGCGCTGGGGGAATGTGTGAAGCCGAGGGACCTAGGAGTGCGGGTACAATTTGGGCCGAAGGGCCTCTTTCCAACGCTGTAGGGTTAGGGCTTTATTCTTTGGAGCGCAGAAGGTTAAGGGGGGACTTGATAGAGGTTTTTAAAATGATGAGAGGGATAGACAGAGTTGACGTGGAAAAGCTTTTCCCACTGAGAGTAGGGAAGATTCAAACAAGGGGACATGACTTAAGAATTAAGTTTAGGGGTAACATGAGGGGGAACTTCTTTACTCAGAGAGTGGTAGCTGTGTGGAATGAGCTTCCAGTGAAGGTGGTGGAGGCATGTTCGTTTTTATCATTTAAAAATAAATTGGATAGTTATATGGATGGGAAAGGAATGGAGGGTTATGGTCTGAGCGCAGGTATATGGGACTAGGGGAGATTATGTGTTCGGCACGGACTAGAGGGGTCGAGATGGCCTGTTTCCGTGCTGTAATTGTTATATGGTTATATGGTTATATGGTATCACTCTATGAATCTATGACAAAATGCTGGATTAACTCAGCAGGTCAGGCAGCATCTGTGGAGAAGATAGACACAAAGTACTGGAACAATTCAGTGAGACAGGCAGTATCTGTGGAGAGAATGAATGGGCGACATTTTGGGTCGAGACCCTTCTTTGGTTCAGTTTAGTTCAGAGATATAGCGCGGAAACAGGTCTTTCGGCCCACGGAGTCCGCGCCGACCAGCAATCACCCTGTACGTCTTTGAAATGTTGGAGAAAACCGGAGCACCCAGAGTAAAAACCCACGCAGGTCAAGGGGAGAACATACAAACTCCACATAGTCAGGATTGAACCCGGGTCTCTGGCAGTGAGGCAGCAGCCACTGTCCCGCGCTGAATTATATAACGGTTTCTTCCGCCATAAACGCTTCCAATATGTGCCAGTAATATCCTGTTTGCCAGGTTGTTGACCCTCTGTGTTCCCCTTCTGCAGGGTTTAGGAGCTGTTGCTGTGGGCGGAGAGACGGAGATGTGAGCGGCCAAGGTGCCGGTGAGTCCCCCCCCCCCCATCTGTTTGGTGTGTGGACTGAGCTTTGAGGGGCTGAGCTTCAGTGGAGGGCCACATGGCGGGGCACAACAAGGAGAAGCATTATGAGTGTGAAGTGTGTGGGAAGGCCTGGCAGTACCCGAGCTCTCTGGAGATCCACCGGCGGGTTCACACAGGAGAACGCCCCTTCGACTGTTCGGAGTGCGGCAAAGACTTCAAGATGGCGCATCACCTGAAGATGCACCAGAAGGTGCACACAGGCGAGAAGCCCTATGGCTGCTCCACCTGCGGCAAGAGCTTTACCCGGATGTCGGGGTTGCGGGAGCACAGGCGGGTGCACAGCAGTGAGCGGCCCTTCACCTGCTCCGACTGCGGCAAAGGCTTCAAGTCGTCGCAGGACCTGAAGGTGCACAGGCGTGTACACACCGGGAAGCGGCCCTACACCTGCAGCGACTGCGGCAAGGACTTCTCCCGCTACAGCAACCTGCTGAAGCACCAGCACATCCACACCGGCGAGCGTCCCTACACCTGTGCCCAGTGCAGCAAGGGCTTCACCCAGTCATATCATCTGCTGGAGCACCAGCGCACCCACACCGGCGAGCGCCCTTACGCCTGCGCCCAATGCGGCACGAGCTTCACCCACGCCACCGGGCTGCTGTCCCACCAGCGCATCCACATCGGGGAGCGGCCCTACACCTGCAACGACTGTGGCAAGGGCTTCGCCCGCTCCGCCAGCGTGCTGGAGCACCAGCGCACCCACACCGGCGAGCGGCCCTACACCTGCGCCCAGTGCGGCAAGAGCTTCATCCGCAACAAAAACCTGCTGTCCCACCAGCGCATCCATACCGGCGAGCGCCCCTACACCTGCAGCCACTGCGGCAAGGGCTTTACCCAGACCAGCATCCTGCTTGTGCACCAGCGCACCCACACTGGCGAGCGCCCCTACACCTGTGCCCTATGCGGCAAGGGCTTCAGCCGCTCCACCTATCTGCTGAACCACAAGCGCAGCCACACCGGCGAGCGCCCCTACAACTGCGCCCAGTGCGGCAAGGGCTTCACCCAGTCACATCATCTGCTGGAGAACCAGCGCAGCCACACCGGCGAGCGCTCCTACACCTGCGCCCAGTGCGGCAAGGCCTTCACTCGCTCCTCCGGGCTGCGCTCCCACCAGCGGGTGCACACCGGCGACCGTCCCTTCCCCAGCTCAGTGTGTGGAGAGGGCTTTGCCATGGCCTCCCACGCGCTGTCTCACCAGCACGTGCACACCAGTGGCCAGCCCTACGACTGTCCGTACTGTGGTGAGTCGTTTGACAGCTCGCGGGGGTTGCGGCAGCACCAGCGGACCCACGCCGGCGAGCAGATGCTCCCACTGCGGGAAGCGTTACAAGAGAGCACGGGGGCTGTGGGAGCACCAGCGGATACACACCAAAGAGAGACCCTTTGTGTGCGCTGAGTGTGGCAAGGGTTTCACCCACAGGTCCAGTCTGTGACAGCACCGGCGTACCCACAGCGGTGAGCTTCCCTCCACCTGCCCGTCCTGTGGTAAGGGCTTCACCCGCCTTGACCACCTGCTGGAGCACTGGCGAGTCCACACCGGTACCCTCCACCTGCCCGTCTGTGGCCAAGCCTTTACCTGCTCCTCCAGCCTGCTGGCACACCGCCATGTAGATAGGCGCTGTTTAGGTTGACACAAAATGATGGAAGGAATGGGTAATGTTTCGGGTCGAGACCCTCTTCAATCTCAACCGGAAACGTCACCCATTCTTTCACTCCAGAGATGCTGCTTGTCCTGCTGAGAGGAAGAGTCAGTGGGCTGAGGGAGAGCTTTTCAGGTAGTCCTTACTTTCTCCTCCCCTTCTTCAGGTAGTCCTTACTTTCTCCTCCCCTTCTCAGCTCCACCTCAGCCCACTGGCTCCTCTTCCTTTCTTCTTCCTGCCCACCCCCCGTCCCCCAACCTAACATCAGTCTGAAGAAGGGGTTCGGCACGAAACGCTGCCTATTTCCTTCGCTCCATAGATGCTGCCTCACCCGCTGAGTTTCTATAGCATTTTTGTCTGCTTATAGGGATTATCGGGTCCCTTTCAGAATGGCAGCAGTGACTAGTGGGGTACCGCAAGGCTCGGTGCTGGGACCACAGCTATTTATAATACACATCAATGATTTAGATGGAGAGATTCAAAGTAACATTAGCAAAATGTGCAGATAACACAACGCTGGGTGAGTGTGAACTGTGATGAGGATGCTATGAGAATGCAGGGCGACTTGGACTGTTTGGGGGAATGGGCAGATGCAGTTTAATGTGGATAAATGTGAGGTTATCCACTTTGGTAGCAGAAACAGGAAGGCAGATTATTATCTAAACAGTGTCAATTTGGGAAAAGGGGAAGTACAATGGGATCTGGGGGTCCTTGTTCATCAGTCAATTAAAGTATGCATGCAGGTACAGCAGACAGTGAAGAAAGCGAATGGCATGTTGGCCTTTATAACTAGATGAGTTGAGTATAGGAGTAAAGAGGTCCTTCTGCAGCTGTATAAGGGCCTAGTGAGACCTCACCTGGTGTATTGTGTGCAGTTTTGGTCTCCAAATTTGAGGAAGGACATTCTTACTGTTGAGGGCGTGCACAAGGTTCAGCATAGGTTCACAAGGTTAATACCCGAGATGACGGGACTGTCATATGCTGAGTTGGGGGGGTTCATAACCAGGGGCCACAGTTTATTAATAAGGGGTAAGCCATTTTGAACGGAGATGAGGAAACACTTTTTCACACACAGAGTTGTGAGTCTGTGGAATTCTCTGCCTCAGAGGGCGGTGGAGGCCAGTTCTCTGAATACTTTCTATATACAAAACAATGCAACACCATCACCATAAATAAAACAAAATAAGAGAAACAACAATCAAAATTTAAAAAAAAATAGATAGTGGGAAAAAAAGAAAAAGTAAATAAATAAAAATTGGAATAAGTTTGTGTGGTTCACTTACCAAATTAAAAATTACATTGATTAGTTATCTGGAGATATTTCAATATTCGCACAAACATGCCATCTAGTTCTATATAACGGAATCTTCCCATATCTTGCTTGGCATTTATCTAGTTGGTGTCATGGCTCAAATAAGCGGTCCATTTTTCCCAGATCTTCTCAAATGAATTCTCCTTGACTCATAGAAACATAGACATAGAAAGATAGAAAATGGGTGCAGGAGTAAGCCATTCGGCCATTCGAGCTTGCAGTATCCTGTACCTGCCTTCTCTCCATCCCCCCTGATCCCTTTAGCCACAAGGGCCACATCTAACTCCCTCTTAAATATAGCCAATGAACTACCTTCTGTAGCAGAGAATTCCACAGATTCACCACTCTCTGTGTGAAAAATGTTTTTCTCATCTCGGTCCTAAAAGACTTCCCCCTTATCCTTAAACTGTGACCACATGTTCTGGACTTCCCAACATCGGGAACAATCTAGCCTGTCCAGCCCCTTAAGAATTTTGTAAGTTTCTATAAGATCCCCCCTCAATCTTCTAAATTCTAGCGAGTACAAGCCGAGTCTATCCAGTCTTTCTTCATATGAAAGTCCTGCCATCCCAGGAATCAGTCTGGTGAACCTTCTCTGTACTCCCTCTATGGCAAGAATCTTTCCTCAGATTAGGAGACCAGATCTGTACACAATACTCCAGGTGCAGTCTCATCAAGGCCCTGTACAACTGCAGTAGAACCTCCCTGCACCTATACTCAAATCCTTTTGCTATGAATGCCAACATACCATTCGCTTTCTTCACTGCCTGCTGCACCTGCATGCTTACTTTCAATGACTGGTGTACCATGACACCCAGGTCTCGTTGCATCTCCCCAATTCCAAATCGGCCACCATTCAGATAATAGTCTACTTTCCTGTTCTGGCCACCAAAGTGGATAACCTCACATTTATCCACGTTATACTGCATCTGCCATGCATTTGGCCACTCACCCAACCTATCCAAGTCACCTTGCATCCTCCTAGCATCCTTCTCACAGCTAACACTGCCTCCCAGCTTTGTGTCATCTGCAAACTTGAAGATGTTGCATTCAATTCCCTCGTCCAAATCATTAATCTATATTACTAAAACTCTGTTCTTGACCGCTTTTCCCGATCTGTGCTGCGATTTCCGAGAGAACGCCACCACCTATGGCCGTCATTTTTGGCCACCTCGCTCGGAGCCCCCCCCTCCGCAGCATGTGTGCCGAGGATTTTTCCCGTCAATTAAATATGACCGAGATATTAATGTTTTTACAACATTCCCCATTCTCCCTGCTGCCCCCGCTGGCGGCAGGGGAGGCAGGGACAATAAAACCCGGAAGCGTCCCGCTTCAATCACTTTCTTCCGGACCACGAAGTGAAAGGGTCACGGCTCTCTGAGCTGCAGCTCTACTCCGAGGTGAGTCCCCTGCATGTGCTTTTTCAGCCAATTGATATGTATGTTGTTCACCATTCACCATGGTCTGAAGTTTCTGGGCATTTTGTTGGAAAGAGTTTGTATATTTGTCTATCTATATTGTCTTTTGAAATGTGTATTGAACATGAAATGCATTTGTATATTTGTCTATCTATATTGTCTTTGAACTGTGTATTGAACATGAAATGCATTTGCAAATTTGTCTATATTGTCTTTTGAAATGTGAATTGAAAATAAAAAGCATTTGCAAATTTGTCTATCTATATTGTGTTTGAACTGTGAATTGAAAATAAAAACCATTTGTATATTTGTCTATCTACATTGTGTTTGAAATGTGAATTGAAAATAAAAACCATTTGTTATTGTTATAAAGCGTTTGCAAATTTGTTTCTCTTGGGTTTTTAAATGGTTGCACCCGTTTTCAGGTAACTAAAGCATGATGTCTATTGTCTTTGAAATGGTTCTGTAAATTGAAATGCATTTGTTGCAATGTTTTCAGGCGAGTAATGCACGAATAAAGCTTTTTATTTGGACCAGAACTGTGTTTAAATTTAAAATTGGCGCTCATTTTGTGATTTTGGCGGTTGCAAGATGGCGGCGATTACGTCATTTCCGGCGATCGGTAAGCCGGCGGCGATGACGTCGTTTCCGGTCGGAGGCAAGGTGGTGGCGGCGATGACGTCATTTCCGGTCGGAGGCAAGATGGCGGCTGCCCACAGAGTGCACGAGGTGTTGAATAAAACTACAGAACTGGTGAGTGTTTGTTTGTTGCAGCCACAGCGGCAATTGTGTTTCAGCAAAAGCTGCAATTGTGTTGCAGCCAAAGCTGCATTGCCTTTCAGCCACAGACTACAACAGGATTTGAAGATTCGTTCAAATATTCGGCTGCTTTCTCTATGGTAAGTCTGTTTGTTGGACGTTATTTAAAAGCAGCATTTTGTTTCAGCAAAATACTCTACAGCAGGATTTAAATATTCGTTTTGCACAGTGTATTTTAGTGTTGTGTGTGTGTGAATATATATATATGTGTGTGTGAATATATATATGTGTGTGTGTGAATATATATATGTGTGTGTGTGAATATATATATGTGTGTGTGAATATATATGTGTGTGTGAATATATATGTGTGTGTGAATATATATATGTGTGAATATATATGTGTGTGTGTGTGTGAATATATATATGTGTGTGAATATATGTGTGTGTGTGTGTGTGTGAATATATATATATGTGTGTGTGTGAATATATATATGTGTGTGTGTGTCTGTGTGAATATATATGTGTGTGTGATTATGTGTGTGTGTGTGTGTGAATATATATGTGTGTGTGAATATATGTGTGTGTGTGAATATATGTGTGTGTGTGTGAATATATGTGTGTGTGAATATGTGTGTGTGAATATATGTGCTATATGTGTGTGAATATATATGTGTGTGAATATATGCGTGTGTGAATATATATGTGTGCGTGGATATATGTGTGAATATATATATATGTGAATATATATGAGTGTGAATATATATGTGTGAATATATATGTATGTTTGCGTGAATGTGTGTGTATATGTGTGTGTGTGTGAATAGGGGGTTGCACGTAAGGTCACAAGGTCATAGGACTTGACGCACGGAGCCGCTCAATCCGTCTGGAAGACATCTGTCACTTCCAGTATATGTTATTAATGCAAGAAACGCGTACTTTCCTATCTGTTAAAAACCGCCAAAATGTTTGAATTTGTGCTGTGAAAAAAATTGTGGAAGTTCGAGTAAGTGTGAGAGACATGTACCCAACATTAGAATTCCAAACGTGAAATGAAATGTAGGTAAAGAGAAGCGAGAATTGAAGGGACAACAGCAGCTAAAGTGCTTGGCAAACATTGGCTGTGCAGATATCGTAATTGAAAATATTGGAATTATCGTGTTTGCTCACTGCATTTCATCAACTAAGGCATTATTCGTGTTTTTTCTTGATTCCTTTGGTATCTTAAAAAGTCTCAGAAGTGATAAATCTGGCTGTAAATTTTTCTTCGGATGCGTTTTCATTTTGTACGTAAAAACCTTCTTGAGAACCATGGGCGATTTAAAAAAAGAAAAAAAAAATACAGCCAGATTTATCACTTCTGAATCTTTTTAGATGCCAAAGGAATCAAGAAAAAACACAAATAATGCTTTAGTGTTGATGAAATGTAGTGAGCAAACGGCCAATGTTCGCTAAGCACTCTGTCTGTTGTCCCTTCAGCTCTCACTTATATCGACCGTCATTTCTCCTCACTTTTGGAATTCTAAAGTAGGCTAAATGTCTCACATGCTCATCCCGATTTCCATAATTATTTGCAGCACAAAAATGGACATTTTCGGCGGGTTTTAACGGACCCGCTACGTTCACATTCAGATTCAACTTTAATTGTCGTTGTCAGTGTACAGTACAGAGACAACGAAATGCGGTTAGCATCTCCCTGGAAGATGGAGTTGGAAACAATGGTAAGTGCCTACATGCAGTACATCACGTGTAATCCATTTGGTGTAGCGTAGCAACAGTACGGGTCATGGGTCGTGACCCGACTGCCGTGAAACCTCCCTATATATGTGTGTGTGTGTGTGTGTGTGTGTGAATATATATATGTGCGTGTGTGTGCGACTGCGTGTGAATATGTGCGTGTGGATATGTGTGAATATGTGTGCGTATATGTGTGTGAATATGTATGTGTGTGTGAATATGTGCGTGTGTCTATATGTATGTGTGTGTGAATATGTGTGTGTGTGTACATGTATGTATCAATATGTGTGTGTCTGACTGAGTGAATATGCGTGTGCGTGATTATATTGTGTGTGTTTGACTATGAGTGTGTGTGTGTCTGCATATGTGTGTGAGTGCATGTGAATATATATGTGTGTGTGAAATAATATAGTATTTCGTAGTTCAGAGCTTATTTGTTATGTTTAATAGCGTGATGGCTGTCAGGAAGAAGCTGTTCCTCAATGTAGATGTTACAGTTTTCAGTTTACAAAAGTCGGACGTGACTCCAGAAGTCGGGCATCAGTCAGTCCACAAGCTGTGAGAGTCAGTCCAAAGTCCATGAGTTAATCCCAAGGCAGTGAGTGAGTCCACAGGTGATGAGTAAATCGCTCACTGCCCCCTCTCCTCCACTGACATCCCCCACCTCAAGACGCTGCCCTCTGCCTGGCTATAGGATGCACCCCCTACTGAAGCCGTCCACATCCCCTGCATGAGGACACCCCACCCCCTTCTCATCAGTTCACGACAACCCCCGCCTGAAGCTGCCCTTGGCTGCACGACATTTACCACCCATACGGCAGTGTCTTGAGGTGGGGGATGAGTCTGTGTATGTGTGTGTGATTGAGTCTGTGTGTGCGTGTGTGTGAGTGAGTGAGTCCGTGTGTGTGTGTATGAGTCTATGTGTATGAGTCTATGTATGTGTGTGTGGGTCTTTGTGTGAATGTGTGTGTCATTGAGTTTGTGTGCATGAATGAGTCTGTTTGTGAATATGTGTATGAGAATGTGTGTGTGTGTGAATATGTGTGTGTATGTGTGAGAGTGTGTGTGTGTGTGAATATGTGCATGTGTGTGTGAATGTGTGTGTACGTGTGTGTGTGAATATATGTGTGTGAGTGCGTATGAATATATGTGTGTGTGCATATGTGTGTGAGTGCGTGTGAATATATATGTGTGTGTGTGTGTGAAATAATATAGTATTTCGTAGTTCAGAGCTTATTTGTTAAGTTTAATAGCGTGATGGCTGTCAGGAAGAAGCTGTTCCTCAATGTAGATGTTACCGTTTTCAGTTTACAAAAGTCGGTCGTGACTCCAGAAGTCGGGCATCAATCAGTCCACAAGCCGTGAGAGTCAGTCAGTCTAAAGGGCATGAGTTAATCCCAAGGCAGTGAGTCCACAGGTCATGACTAAATCGCTCACTGCCCCCTCTCCTCCACTGACATGCCCAATCTCCGCATGGCTATAGGATGCACCCCCTACTGAAGCCGCCCTCACACCCTGCATGAGCCCCTCCCCCCATTTCTCATCAGTTCACGAGAACCCCCACCTGAAGCTGTGCCCCTCCCTTGACTGCACAATGTTTACCACCTCCCACCCCACCCTGACAGCCTCCACCTCAAAAAAATGTTTTGCACAAAATCTTCAGTGTTCATTAACAACTGAAATTGTCTTTAGGCTGCTTTTTCAACATCATGTCAGGAAATGTTAGAGGTCAAGGTGATGTGGCTATTGCTGTAGTATCCTCTAGGATAGCAGCTACATTTCTGCCTGGTGGAAGAACTACACATTCTCGATTCAAGATACCCATCCAAGTGGCCGAGGATACATTGTGCAACATCGAGAAGAACTCTAAGACGGCACATTTCACGAGGCAAGTGAAAGTCATTGTTTGGGATGAATGTCCAATAATTAGGAGAGAATGATTTGAAGTTGTGGACAGTACTCTTCCAGTTGTCTTCAGCAACACCAAGCATTTTGGTGCCCCCCCCCCCCCCCCCTCTGCCAGTACAGGCCTCAGTGACTGAGCTGCCAGCCCTCAGTGACTGAGCTGCCAGCCCTCAGTGGCTGAGCTGCCAGCCCTCAGTGGCTGAGCTGCCAGCCCTCAGTGGCTGAGCTGCCAGCCCAAAAATCCATTCAGCCCACAAACTCCATACTAGCCCTCTGGAAACCAGTACCTTTGGCCCAACATAATAGCTCAACAGAAATATGAAGGGAAATGTCAAAGGTTTCCTGAAGGATGGAACATCGCTCAAGAATGTTGTCATTAATAGCGTGCTTCGTTGAATGATGACTTCTGAGATAAATTCTCAGATTTTCCTTCTTAAAATTTGACCGCTGACTTTCTCTATATTAAAATTGTCTCTTTTTATCAACAGGAAATAGTCATCAAGAGGCAGTGAGCAGCAGAACACAACAAGACACAACAAGACACAACAAGTAAAAACTTAATAAATCTCATCTTTAAAATTTAAATTGTTCTTATATTTTAAGAGTCATTCACATTTTAAACTTTAATAAAACCTTTTTACACTTTTAATGCTGTGTGTTCTTCATCACAATAGAACCTAATAGGCAGGAATGGCTGCTCTGTGGGAGAGCCAGTAAGAGTGCATGGGGGGGAGGTTGTTTGGAGATGCACTGAATGTGTGGGTGGGAGGGGAATGGCAAGGAGCAGATTGGGGGGGGGGGGGGGTGAAGGTAGGTGGGGTGACTGAGTGAACTGCCAGCGTACAAGGCGTGAGTGACTTCACTGCCAGCCCACGAGCTGTGAGTTAGTGAACTGCCAGCCCACCAGCTGTAAGTGACTGAACAGCCAGCCCAATAATCCATTCAGTCCACCCTCTTCCCCCTTCTCTCTTACAGTCTCACCTGTTTTGCGCAGAATTTCTAGCAGTTTCTCAGCCGCCAGCCTGCCAGGTCCGAGTGATTGTACTGCCAGCCCTCAGTGACTGAGCTGCCAGCCCTCAGTGACTGTGCTGCCAGCCCAAAAATCCATTTGGCCCACAAATTCCATACTAGCCCTCTGGAAATCAGTACCTTCAGCCCCCAACACTCATACTAGCGCAACAGAAAGCCCCCCCCCCCCCACTGGTCAGCAATATTGGAATTGGTGGAGAGGGAATATTGTGTTGGGTGTCCAGCCCTCCCGTGTGATGTCGGGACCCAACGGGTCCCACTTAGTAATGGCCTTCTTACTTGCAAGCAAAACTTTAATCAAATAGGTATCTTCTATCTTTACAATATCTTTAATGTGCCCCAGATACATCACAGGGCAGGTATTTGGGATTTTATAACCAACGATATTTTTAACAGCTGCGTTAACATTTTCCCAGTATGGCCTTATCTTTACACATTTCCAGAAAATATGCGAGTGGTCTGCCTCCGTACTTCTGCACGGGTTGTCTGCTTTTTATTTTGGGTGTTATAAAAAAGCGAGCTAGATTCTTCCAGCAAAATTCTCTCCATACTAGTGAGCTTGTGGATGAACATTGTGTTTCACACATTTTATACCATTCTTCTGTTATTTGAATTTTTAATTCTGCTTCACATTTTGTTTTTATATAGAGCGTTGATTCTCCCCCGCTTCCCACCAGAGCTTGGTAGAAAGCAGAGGTGACCCGAGATCCCTTCTGTTTGTATGCGTCCACAATCATCTTGATCACATTATTTCAAGTTTCATCTAGTTCTGGCCTCATCTCTTTTGTCAAGTAGTCTCTTAATTGCAAGTATCTAAAAAAAATCTTTGTTTTCGAGACCATACTTTGACTTTAAATCTTGGAAGCTCATAAACTCGCCATTTTCTGAAACTGTATACATTGCCGTTATGCCTTTTTGTGCCCATTCTTTGAATCTTGAATCATACACCCCTGGCTTAAACTTTGAGTCATATGTGAACCACTTCAATGCATGAACCCCTCTTTTTAATTTGTATTTTTCCACTATAACATTCCATATTTCTAACGTAAATGCTACTATTGGGTCCATAGCATGCCTCAAAGCCGCTCTCAGATATTTGTCTCCCATCAAAATCTGGGTCTGGTAACCCTATATCAGAACAAGTTAGGGCTTTATTGAACAAGTTAGGGCTTTATTCTTTGGAGCGCAGAAGGTTAAGGGGGGACTTGATAGAGGTTTTTAAAATGATGAGAGGGATAGACAGAGTTGACGTGGAAAAGCTTTTCCCACTGAGAGTAGGGAAGATTCAAACAAGGGGACATGACTTGAGAATTAAGGGACTGAAGTTTAGGGGTAACATGAGGGGGAACTTCTTTACTCAGAGAGTGGTAGCTGTGTGGAATGAGCTTCCAGTGAAGGTGGTGGAGGCAGGTTCGTTTTTATCATTTAAAAATAAATTGGATAGGTATATGGATGGGAAAGGAATGGAGGGTTATGGTCTGAGCGCAGGTATATGGGACTAGGGGAGATTATGTGTTCGGCACGGACTAGAACGGTCGAGATGGCCTGTTTCCGTGCTGTAATTGTTATATGGTTATATGGTTATCTCCCTTTCCATTTCTTTCCATCGAGATTCATAATCAGGTCTACACCAACAAGCCAGAGGTCTGAGTTGAGCTGCATAAAAGTATTTCCTCAGATTTGGTAAAGCCATTCCACCCTTGCTTTTTGGCAGTTGAAGTGTTGTTAGTTAGATTCTTGTTTTTTTGCTATTCCAAATGAATCTAGAGATCATCTTATCCCAGGCTATGAAATTGTCTCGGGGAACATTAATTGGCAGAGATTGGAATAAATATAGTAGTTTAGGTAGGATATTCATTTTTACCGTTTGTAGTTTGGCACTGAAGTCTAGAGGAAGGGTCGACCACCTTTCAACATCCTTTTTGATATTTTCTTCAATTTTGTTATAATTGGTTTCAAACATGTTGTAAAGTGTTTTGGTTATAGTTACACCAAGATACTGCATCGTTTTAGAATTCCATTTCAGATTATATGCGTCTCTGATATGTTGGGATGGAGAATAATTGAATGAAAGTATTTGTGTTTTTGTTATATTCAGTTTATACCCTGAATAGTATCTATATGTTTCAAATAGGTTCATTAGATTTGAGAGACATATATCTGATTTTTCAAGAAAAATAATGACATCATCAGCAAAAAAAACAATGATATGTTCTTTCCCCCCTATTTTGACCCCCTGCAGGTCTTCTCTCTGGTTATTGCTTGTGCTAAGCGTTCAATATACAAAACGAAGAGAGTAGGAGAAAGACAACATCCTTGTCTTGTGCCCCTCTCTAACTGGATCCTCTTTGATAGGTTTCCATTTACCTTAATCCTAGCTGTAGGCTCCTGATATATTGTTTTAATACACTGAATTGCATCTTCATTGAAACCAAATCTCCTCAGTACTTCTTATAAAAATACCCAACTAACACTATCAAAGGCTTTTTTTGCATCTAAACTGACCAGGACCATATTTGTATCCTTTTTTTTACCATTATCCACAACGTGGAGGGTTCTTGTAATATTGTCCTGTGATTGACGCCCCTTGATAAATCCAGTTTGGTCTTCATTAATCAGATCTGGTACAAAAGTCTTGAGTCTTTTGCAAATGATTGAGGTAAATAGTTTGTAATCTACATTTAAAATTGAGATTGGCCTGACATTTTTACATTGCTCTTTGTCTTTGCCCTCCTTGGGTAAAATGGTAATAATTGTTTCCTTCCATATAACCATATAACAATTACAGCACGGAAACAGGCCATCTCGGCCCTTCTAGTCCGTGCCGAACACATATTCTCCCCTAGTCCCATCTACCTGCACTCAGACCATAACCCTCCATTCCTTTCCCGTCCATATAACTATCCAATTTATTTTTAAATGATAAAATCGAACCTGCCTCCACCACCTTCACTGGAAGCTCATTCCACACAGCTACCACTCTCTGAATAAAGAAGTTCCCCCTCATGTTACCCCTAAACTTCTGTCCCTTAATTCTCAAGTCATGTCCTCTTGTTTGAATCTTCCCTACTCTCAGTGGGAAAAGTTTATCCACGTCAACTCGGTCTATCCCTCTCATCATTTTAAAGACCTCTATCAAGTCCCCCCTTAACCTTCTGCGCTCCAAAGAATAAAGACCTAACTTGTTCAACCTTTCTCTGTAACTTAGTTGCTGAAACCCAGGCAACATTCTAGTAAATCTCCTCTGTACTCTCTATTTTGTTGACATCCTTCTCATAATTAGGCGACCAAAATTGTACACCATACTCGAGAATTGGCCTCACCAATGCCTTGTACAATTTTAACATTACATCCCAACTTCTATACTCAATGCTCTGCACACCAAAAGCTTTCTTTACCACCCTATCTACATGAGATTCCACCTTCAGGGAACTGTGCACAGTTATTCCCAGATCCCTCTGTTCAACTGCATTCTTCAATTCCCTACCATTTACCATGTACATCCTATTTTGATTTGTCCTGCCAAGATGTAGCACCTCACACTTATCAGCATTAAACTCCATCTGCCATCTTTCAGCCCACTCGTCCAAATGGCCTAAATCTCTCTGGAGATTTTGGAAATCTACTTCATTATCCACAACACCACCTATCTTAGTATCATCTGCATTCTTTCTAATCCAATTTACCTCACCATCGTCCAGATCATTGATATACATGACAAACAACAGTGGACCCAACACAGATCCCTGAGGCACCCCACTAGTCACTGACCTCCAACCTGACAAACAGCCATCCACCATTACTCTCTGGCATCTCCTGTTGAATCCATCTTGCTACTCCTGCATTTATACCCAACAATTGAACCTTCTTAACCAACCTTCCATGAGGAACCTTGTCAAAGGCCTTACTGAAGTGCATATAGACAACATCCACTGCTTTACCCTCATCAATTTCCCTAGTAACCTCTTCAAAAAATTCAAGAAGATTAGTCAAACATGACCTTCCAGGCACAAATCCATGTTGACTGTTCCTAATCAGACCCTGTTTATCCAGATGCTTATATACATTATCTCTAAGTATCTTTTCCATTAATTTGCCCACCACTGAAGTCAAACTAACAGGTCTATAATTGCTAGGTTTAATCTTAGAATCCTTTTTAAACAATGGAACAACATGCGCAGTACGCCAATCCTCGGGCATTATTCCCGTTTCTAATGACATTTGAAATATTTCTGTCATAGCCCCTGCTATTTCTACACTAACTTCCCTCAATGTCCTACGGAATATCCTGTATGGACCTGGAAACTTATCCACTTTTATATTTCTCAAAAGTGTCAGTACTTCCCCTTCTTTGAATCTCATAGTTTCCATAGCTACTCTACTTGTTTCCCTTACCTCACATAATTCAATATCCTTCTCCTTGGTGAATACCGAAGAAAATAAATTGTTCAATATCTCCCCCATCTCTTTTGGCTCTGCAGATAGCTGTCCATTCTGACTCTCTAATGGACCAATTTTACCCCTCGTTATCCTTTTGCTATTAATATAGCTGTAGAAACCCTTTGGATTTACTTTCACCTTACTTGCCGAAGCAACCTCATATCTTCTTTTAGCTTTTCTAATTTCTTTCTTAAGATTATTTTTACATTCTTTATACTCCTCAATCACCTCATTTACTCCATGCTGCCTATAATTATTGTAGATCTCTCTTTTTCCGAACCAAGTGTCCAATTTCCCTTGAAAACCATGGCTCTTTCCAATTTTTACTATTTCCTTTCAACCGAACAGGGACATAAAGATTCTGTACTCGTAAAATTTTGCCTTTAAATGTCCTCCACATCTATGCCATAAAAACAAAATGTCCCAATTCACTCCTTTTAAATCCTTTCGCATCTCCTCAAAGTTAGCCTTTCTCCAATCAAAAATCTCAACCCTAGGTCCAGTACTGACCCTCTCCATAATTATATTGAAACTAATGGTATTGTGATCACTGGACCCGAACTGTTCCCCAACGCATACCTTTGCCACCTGACCCGTCTCATTTCCTAACAAGAGGTCCAGCACCGCCCCTTCTCTAGTAGGTACCTCTATGTATTGCTGCAAAAAACTATCCTGCACACATTTTACAAACTCCAAACCATCCAGCCCATTTACAGAATGTGTTTCCCAGTCTATGTGCGGAAAATTGAAATTGTGCTTACTACTAATTGCTAATTACTACTAATATCTGCGGAAGAACATATTTGCTCTTCCAATTCTCGCTCCCCATTTGGCGGTCTATAATACACCCCTATAAATGTTGCTACCCCTTTCCCATTTCTCAGTTCCACCCAAATAGCCTCCCTAGACGAGTCCTCTAATCTATCCTGCCAAAGCACTGCTGTAATATCTTCCCTGATAAGCAATGCAACACCTCCACCTCTTGCCCCTTCAATTCTATCACACCTGAAGCAACGAAATCCTGGAATATTTAGTTTCCAATCACAGCCCTCCTGCAACCATGTTTCACTGATCGCCACAACATCATACTTCCAGGTGTCAATCCAGGCTCTATGTTCATCCACCTTTATTACAATGCTCCTAGCATTAAAATATACACATTTAAAAAACCCACCCTCTCTTATTCTCTGTTTATTGTCTTTTTCTTCTTTCTCCCCTACATTCTGGGTCAGAGTGCTACCATTCTCTGCCTCCTGCCTCACACACTGACTGCTTGCTTTCCCTATTTGAGTCCCTCCCCACAACCGATCTAGTTTAAAGTCTCCCCAGTAGCCTTTGAAAATCTCCCGCTAGGATATTGGTCCCCTTCGAGTTCAAGTGCAACCCGTCCTTTCTGTACAGGTCGCACCTTCCCCAAAAGAGGTCCCAATGATCCAGAAACTTGAATCCATACCCACTGCGCCAGTCCCTCAGCCACGCATTTATCCTCCACCTCGCTCCATTCCTACTCTCACTGTTGCGTGGCACAGGCAGTAATCCTGAGATTGTTACCTTTGCAGTCCTTCTCCTTAACTCTCTTCCTCACTCCCTAAATTCTCCTTTCAGGACCTCTTCTCTTTTTCTACCTATGTCGTTGGTACCTATATGTACCACAACCTCAGGCTCCTCTCCCTCCAATTTCAGGATATCTTGGACACGTTCAGACACATCCCTGACCCTGGCACCAGGGAGGCACACTACCATCCGGGTCTCCTGACTGCGTCCACAGAATTGCCTGTCCGACCCCCTGACTATAGAGTCCCCTATAACTATTCTCCTCCTCTTCTTTTCCTTACCCTTCTGAGCAACAGGACCGGTCTTTGTGCCGGAGGTCCGGCCGCTGTCGCTACCCCCAGGTAGGCTGTCTCCCCCAACCGTACTCAAACATGAGTACTTATTTTCAAGGTGTACAGCCACCGGGGTACTCACCAGTCCCTGCCACTGCCCATTGCCCTTCCTAACTGTGACCCAGTTGTCTGCCTCCCGTGGTCTTGGAGTGACCACCTCTCTGTAACTCCTTTCTATGACCTCCTCGCTCTCCCTGACCAGACAGTGGTCATCGAGCTGCTGCTCCAGGTTCCTAACACGGTCCCTTTGGAGCCCCATCTCGACGCACCTGGCGCAGATGTGGACGTCTGGAGGGCACTCAGACTCCATGACCTCCCACATCTGACATCCAGAACAGTAAACTGCCCTAGCCCTCATTCTCCCCCTTGTCCTGGATACAATACAAAGCCTTCCCCGGGATACAAGCCAATCAGCTGCTTCCTCTAGTCCGTTCGACCAATCAGCGGCTTCCTCAAGCCCACTTAATTTGAAGTGTGATCTGCGAATGGAACGTTGCAGATTTTGGTCGCTCCTTCCTCACCAACGGCTCCTGGGCCTCTGCTGAAACAAGCCCCGCGCAGGGTTTTACACTCACCGCACAGACGTCTCTCCTCCCTCACCAACAGCTCCTGGGCCTCTGCTGAAACAAGCCCTGCACTGGGTTTTACACTGACCGCACGGACGTCGCTCCTCCCTCACCAACGGCTCCTGGGCCTCCGTTGAAACAAGCCCCGCGCTGGATTTTTGAAATCACCGCACGGACGTCTCTCCTCCCTCACCAACGGCTCCTGGGCCTCTGCTGAAACAAGCCCTGCACTGGGTTCTACACTCACCGCACGGACGTCGCTCCTCCCTCACCAACGGCTCCTGGGCCTCCGTTGAAACAAGCCCCGCGCTGGGTTTTTGAAATCACCGCATGGAGGTCACTCCTCCCTCACCAACGGTTCAATGATGGGGGAGCCCTGCCCTCTTTAAGGGTCCAGTTAAAGCAAGACAGGAGCAGAGGTGTTAGCTCTTAAAGACCTCGTGCCATTCTGGTGGAAACCCATCGCTGCCTGGTGATTTACTAGCCTTAAGTCTACTGATTGCAGCTTCCAGCTCCTTAACCGTAAATTGTGACATAATGGTATTATTTTGTGTCTCACCAATGGATGGCAGGTCAAGTGAGTTAAGAAAACTTCTCATTGTCCTTTCGTCAGTTGATAGTGGCTTAGAATAGAGTTTCTTATAGTACTCTTCAAATATTCTTTCTATCTCATCTGGCTCATGTGATAATTGATTGGTTTTAGGATCTCTTATTTTATGAATTGTATTAGAGGCCTGCTGTTTACGCAGGCGTCTGGCCCGGAGTCTAGTTGCTTTTGGACCTGCTTCATAATAGGTCTGCTTTACAAATCTTGCCCTTTTTTTCCTATCTCCCCCTAGGATCTCATCTATCTCCCCCTTTATTTCCTTAATCTGTTTTAGTACCAACTGGTCCTGTATGTTTTTTCTCCAATTCTTTTAATTTTTCTACTTTATGTTCATACGTAGCTAGCCGGGCCTTTTTTTGTGATGATATCAGGGCGATCAGCTTTCCACGTATAACTGCCTTCATAGCATCCCACAGTATTACAGGATCCACATCCCCATTATCATTCTCTTCTATGTACCTTTTATCTCTTCCCTTATTTGTTCCACATTTGCCTTATTATTCAAAATACCCACATTGAGCCTCCAAACAGTATATATTTTTCTACTATTCAGGTATACTGTCAAGCTGATCGTGCTGTGATCAGATATATCTGCCAGCCACCCCAATTTTACACTCTGTGACCCTGTGGCTTTTACCCGTAATCATTAATAAGTAGTCAATCCTGGAGTAGACTGAATGAGGTACTGAATAGTGTGTGTAGTCTCTTTCTAAAGGGTGAAGTTCTCTCCAAATATCAATTAGGCCCATTTCCTGCACTGCTGTGTTAATGAACTTGGTCAGATGCATCTTGGTTTTTTTCTTAGGATTATTGTATCAAAATTATGATTCATGACCACATTGAAGTCCCCTCCACATATCTCTGAATACTTTCAAGAGAGAGCTAGTTGGGGCTTTTAAAGATAGCGAGTCAGGGGATATGGGAAGAAGGCAGGAACTGATTGTGGATGATCAGTCATGATTACATTGAATGGCGGTGCTGAAGGACCAAATGGCCTACTCCTGCATTTATTGTCTCTTGTATATTGTCTAATGTGCATTCCACCCTACACCTGCGCTCGGTCCGCCAAGGCCTGCTGGATCTCCCGGTTGCCAACTATTTTAATGCTGGATCTCCCGGTTGCCAATCTCCCTTCCCACTCCCACACTGATGTTTCTGTCCTGGGCCTCCTCCATTGCCAGAGTGAGTTGACACACAAACTGGAGGAACAGCACCTCATAGCTTACAGCCCAATGACATAAACATTGAATTCTCCAAATTAAGGAGACTCCCCCCTCCTAATCAAGTCCTGGAGTCTGTCCCGATGCCATCTCGTTTTCGAGCTTTCAACCCCGACTCCATGTCCAAAGAAAGGTCCAGACCCGACACTTTGCATGTCCATTCCCCTCCAAAGTGCCAGTAGAACTCAGGAGGTCAGCCCTCCCTGGTGGGAAACGGATGGGGAAGTGTTCCTATTACAAGCCATCCTTGGTCCTGTCGAGAATGCGGTGTCCATTCAATTCAATTCAACTTTAGTGTCATTGCACAAATACAAGTATGGGTACAACGAAATGCAGTTTAGCGTCAGTCCGTAGAATAGTGCAATATAGAAATAAAAATACAGAATAAGCAAACAATGTGGACGGAGAGACTGGAGAAATCTATCGGCGGGACTCCGAGTTCAGCAATGTGATAGTGTTGTTGTAGAAGCTGTTCCTCATCCTACTAGTACGAGACCTGAGGCTCCTGTACCGCATCCCTGATGGGAGGAGGGCAAACAGTCCATGGTTGGGGTGGGAGGGCTCTTTGATGATCTTCCCGGCCCGTCTCAGACACCCTTTTCGGTGGAGGGCATCCATGGCAGGGAGCGGGGCACCGATGATGTACTGAGCGGTTTTCACCACCCGTTGTAGTGCCTTCCTGTCCGCAACAGTGCAGCTGCTGTACCATACCGTGAAGCAGGCGGTCAGGATGCTTTCGATGGTACAGCGGTAAAAGTTGGTCAGGATGCTTTCGATGGTACAGCGGTAAAAGTTGGTCAGGATCTGGGGGGACGGGTGAGCTTTCTTGAGCCTCCTCAGGAAGTAAAGGCGCTGCTGCGCCTTTTTGATCAGCTTGGTGGTGTTGAGGGACCAGGACAGATCCTCCGAGATGTGTACCCCGAGGAATTTGTAGTTGGAGACGCGCTCCACCTCAGTCCCGTTTATATGGATGGGGGTATGTCTGCCCCCTCTGATCTTCCTGAAGTCAACAATAATTTCCTTCGTCTTCTTGGATTGAGGACGAGGTTATTGTTGGCACACCAGGTTGTCAGGTGCTGGACCTCATCCCTGTAGGCTGACTCGTCGTTGTCACTGATCAGTCCCACCACCGTGGTGTCGTCGGCAAATTTAATGATGGCGTTGGAGCCATTCTTAGGGATGCAGTCATGGGTGAAGAGGGAGTAAAGGAGAGGGCTGAGCACACAGCCCTGTGGCACGTTCAGTGTTATAGTGGAGGAGGTGAGGTTGTTGACCCTAACAGACTGTGGTCTGTTGGTGAGGAAATCCAATGTCCAATTGCAGAGGGAGGTGGAGATGCCAAGTCCGCTGAGTTTGGTGATCAAGCTGGCGGGGATGATAGTGTTAAAGGCAGAGCTGAAATCAATGAACAGCAACCTGATGTAGGTGTTATTGCTGTCCAGGTGGGTCAGGGCAGAGTGTAGGGCCGCCGATATGGCGTCCTCTGTAGACCTGTTGGTCCGGTAGGCAAACTGATGGGGGTCCAGTGTTGGGGGGAGGCTGGCTTTGAGGTGAGCCAAGATCAGCCGCTCAAAGCACTTTGCAATGACAGGGGTGAGTGCCACTGGGCGGAAATCGTTGAGACTCCCTGTAGCTGATTGTTTGGGCACTGGCACAATGGTTGATGTCTTGTGGCAAGTGGGGACAACAGCCTGGGCCAGTGACAGATTGAAAATGTCAGTGAAGACCAGGGATAGTTGTCCAGCACATGCCCTGAGCACCCGCCCGGGGATGCCATCGGGGCCGGCAGCTTTGTGCTTATTCACCTTGCTCAGTGCATCTTGTACAGCAGAGGTGGAGAGACTGAGGGGTTGTTCATTCGGGGGTGGAGCAACTTTGATGGCTGGAGTTTTGTTGTCCCGGTCAAAGCGAGCATAGAAATGGTTTAGCTCGTCAGGAAGGGAGGCGTTGTCTGGGGGGGGGGGGGGTGTTAACTTTCTGGTAATCGGCAATGGATTTGATTCCTTGCCACATGTGCCTGGGGTCGGAGTTGTTTTGGAAATGCTCCTCAATCCGCCGTTTGTTATTGAGTTTAGCATTCCTAATTCCCTTTTTCAGATTGGCCCTGGATGAGCTGTATCCCTCAGCGTTGCCAGATCTGAAAGCGGCATCGCGAGCCTTCAGCAGGAGTCTGAACTCCCTGCTCATCCACGGCTTCTGGTTAGGGAAGGTCTTTATCTCTTTCTGGGTAGTGACGTTATCAGTGCAGAATTTTATATAGTCCAAAACTGTTGAGATGTATGAGTTGATGTCCACTTGGGAGTTAAAGGTGGCCTGGGTGGCAAACAGATTCCAGTCTGTTTGCTGAAACTGTTCCTGTAAAACAGAGACAGCCCCCTCAGGCCAAACCTTCACTGCCCTCACGGTAGGTTTCACACGTCTGATCAGAGGTGTGTATTTGGGGAGCAGGAACAGAGATAGGTGGTCAGACTGTCCAAGGTGGGGGAGGGGGAGGGCTTTGTAGGCTTCAGTAATATTAGTGTATACTAAGTCCGGAATATTGTTTCCTCTGGTTGGGCAGGAAACATGCTGATGGAACCTGGGGAGTACAGTTTTAAGGTTGGAGTGGTTCAAATCACCCGCTGGGTGTGCAGTTAGTTGTTTGCTGATAGCAGCTTGCAGCTCTTCCATTGCTAGCCTGGCATTAGGGTCCGGGGGTACATAGACTGCAGTGATAACAGTCGATGTGAATTCTCTGGGCAGATAGAAGGGCCTGCACTTTATCATCAGGTATTCCAGGTCAGCAGAGCAGTGACTACCAATCCTAACAACGTCCGTACACCATGTGTTATTCACATAAATGCACAGTCCGCCGCCCTTGGTCTTACCGGAGTCCACCGCTGTTCTGTCGGCCCTGAAGACAGTGCGCCCCTCCAGCTCGATGGCGTTGATGGGATGTTATCGTTGAGCCATGTTTCAGTGAAGACCATTGCGTTGCAGTCGGCGATCCGTCTGTGTGTGGTGATCCGCAGCCTTAGTTCATCGATTTTACTCACCAGGGACCGGACATTCGCGAGGAAAATGCTGGGCAGAGCTGGCTGGTGCGGGTTTGATTTCAGCCTAGCTCGATAGCCTCCCCGCTTCACACGTCTTTGCGGTCCCTGCGCCGCCTCCGGGCACTTCCTGTCGGGGGAGCTGGCCCGCTAGACCACGGTGTCCTGGCGATCTCCGGCAGCAGTTGGAGTTCGCTTCTGGGGCTCGTTGTGTAGAGACGGCCGAGCTCCAGTAGCTCCTGACGGCTGTACAGAGTCTTCGCTCGAGTGCTCCGGGCGAAAACTAAGGTGATTATTAACGGAAAAAAAACTAAATTGCAAAAACTACGGAGACGCAGACCCTCGCGTTGTGCACGCGACGCCATCACAACCTATATGCGACGGGATGTGATGCAAGGTCCGAGCTGACCAGTCATCGACAGCCCCTCCCCTCGTGGGTCATCTCTTGGTCATTCCTCTGTCTTCGTCTCGATGACAAGCAGAACCATCTTGGCTCTCGTTTCAGCAGGTATTACAGTGGCATCAAACTACTTCCGTTAGGACCTGATCTTCCTTTTGTTTTAGTAAAGTTAGAACCTTTGACAGTTACGATTGGTTTAGGATCTTGAATACTCCCGTAGCATAAATTTGACATGAACTGTACTTCCTTTTAAATGAAGTTCACCAGATCAGGAAGCATGGCCTCTTGATTCTCATTTCCCTCTAACAGACCAGCTTTATCTTTTCTCTAAGTCTATAGGGCAATTTTAGAGTGATAATTTTCATATTGCTAACAACATTCATTTCTTGCAAGTGGTCTAAGAGGGTAGTCATTTCTTTCATACTTCTAAGAAATATCGCAAACTCCCACAATGCTTTCGCATCTTCTGGCTGGATAACTGTACAAGCAGAGGCCATCACCCAGGATCATTTAAAGCCCCAAGTTTTCAACTCCGCCGTAGTTCAAAAGCGCGTACAGTCCAACCGAGACGCGCAGAAACGCACTTACGACAAGACCAACAAGCCACTTAAGCCACTCATTCAAGGCAAAGTAGTCCGTCTACAGACAGACAAGGGACATACCAAACTGGGGTACTAAGGAACCACATTCCGACCAGGTCGATGTCGGTGGTACCATTTATAGACGCAACCGTCAACACCTCCTTCCTGTGAAAGAACGGCGTCCGGCGCTCCAGGGTCCTGATGCACCTCTGAGTTTAATCACCACATAAACTACATGTCTGGGGGTAAAACTGGGGTAAATAATGTTATAAACACCTCTTACTGTCTGCCCTCCCTCCCCCTCCCCCTCTGTAAAAAAATAAATAAATCTCCACATAAACTACAGGTCTGTGAGAAAAACTGGGGTAAATAATGTTACAAACCTCTGTGGATATAAGAGGTAAATAAATTCCTTCTCTCCCCCACTCTTCCCCCTTGCTGTACATAATCAATAAACCCCCGTCTAAGGGGGGTAATCAATAAACTCTCCATCCACCCTCCCTCTCTCCACCTCTCTCTCTCCCCCTTGACTTCTCCTTCCTTAAGTAGCCTGCGATGTAGACCATCAGGCCCTGGGGATTTATCAGCCTTCACTCCCATCAGTCAACCCAACACCATTTCTTGCCGAATGTGATTTTCCTTCAATTCCTCCGTCACCCTAGATCCACTGGCCATTAGTACACCTGGGAGATTGTTTGTGAAGACAGATCCAAATTACCTGTTCAACTCGTTTGCCATTTGATTGTTCCCCATAATAAATTCACCTTTTTCAGTCTTCAAAGGTCCAAATTTAACTACAGGTGCACAACCTTTTATCCGAAAGCCTTGGGACCAGACACTTAATTCAGAATTTGTCGGTCTTCGGAATGGAAATTATTTAGCGTAGATTTTAATGGCTGGCTCAGTGGTAGAGTGCTCGGCTCATATCCGCAAGGTCGCGAGTTTGCGCCTTGATCCTGGCAGTTACTCGATCGCGAGTTTGAGTCTTCAATGTCGTTTTTTCTTGCAGAATAAATGTTTGTATGAAATACAGTGTAGGAGAGGTGTACTGACTGTGTGGGCAGAACTTTGGAAGTGATTGCCCACCAGTCTAAAAAGCCGCTGTGTCTCCCTGTCGCTGGGATAGCAGGGGGCGATCAAACAGCACAATACCCCCCTCCCCCTCCAACTCCAGAGGAATCCGCTCCCCGATGGGCCGCTACCAAAGATCATAGAGGAGCTCCTCTATGATCTTTGGCCGCTACAGCGACAAGTGGCAGTTCGCCCACAGCCCGAGCTGCGCCCCCTCATCCGCCACCCCAAGAACAAGACGTACCTTGCACACCATCAGCTTCTGCCCCTACGTGTTCCTCTGGAGTTGGAGCGGGGCTGGGCTGGAGTTGCTGCTGGCTGTGGGTCTCTGGGATCTCCGTGCTTGCAGTGGGCCTGGGCGGCGGTGGGAGCTGTGGACCTACGGACCTACCTCCGTGGAGCTAGCCAGCTTCGGAGCGTGGAGAGTTGCGGGTGCGAGCTGCTGCGACCCGACTCCGGTGGATGGTGACACCGGGAGCTCGCGGGTCTCCGGTGGGAGACCGCTTTGCGGGGCACCGGCAGCGGCGACTTCTCCCGCCCGAATTACGGGGTTGAGAGCAAACATCATAGAGGTTGAGAGTGACCTGGAGGGGGGCCTTACAACGCCCGGCGCGGCTGTAAATTGCCGCGGACTTGCTAGCGCCCGCCGGGGGCTCCAACATCAAGACCGGGGCAGGGCCCTACATCTCCCGGCGTGGCTTTGAGTGGCCGCTCCCCGATGGGCCCCTACGACGCCCCGAGCTGCGCCCCGTCATCCGCAACCCAGGTTCCTCTGTAGTTGGAGTGGGGCTGGGCTGGGTTGCTGGTCTCTGGGATCTCCGTGCTTGCGGTGGGCCTGGTGGTCGGTGTCCAATTGGTCCTGACACGGTCCTGCTGCAATCGCCGACGTGAAGACAGTGCAAAGCCCCCGCGCCGGTGCAATGGGCGGGGAGCTGGAGAGGGGAGGGAAGGGGTCACACACATGGCCGGGAAGCAGAGGGGTGTAGGTGGGGTGATACTGAAGCGAGCTACAATCTGCTGCTGCCTGCCCCGCTGAGTTAAAAAGTTCCCACGCAAGACTCACGAAACACTGTATATCGTGAGTCTACCGTGGGAACTTTTTAATTCAGCGGGCAAGCAGCAGCATATTGTCAATTATTAACCCTCCCGCGCAATATACCCTCACCTTCTCTTTTATGAATGGGGATATAGTTCCCCTTTCTTCGAGGACCGACCGGAGGTTCCGCTGTCACCACTGCGGGCCGCCCTCGGTGAACGTTTTCAAGGACCTTTCTTCAAGGACCGAAAAAATGGCCGCTATTCGGAGGTTTTCGTTATTTGGATCTACGGATAAAAGGTTGTGCACCTGTACTGTTTTTCTCTTCACATACCTATCGACGTTCCCCACAAACGCTGGCGGGGCAATGCCGGCAGTCACCACCGTCACGGCAGGTACATCAGGGACAGGGTGGGGTACGTCACAGGGCGGGGGTACGTCACGGGGCATGGTGGGGGTACGTCACGGGGCATGGTGGGGGTACGTCACGGGGCATGGCGGGGGTACGTCACAGGGCGGGGGTAAGTCACAGGCCAGGGCGTGGGTACATCACGCCGCAGGGCGGAGGTACATCACGAGGCGGGGGTACGTCACGGGACAGGGAGGAGGTGTGTCACGGGGCAGGGAGGGGGTACGTCACGGGGCAGGGCGGGGGTATGTCACGGGGCATGGCGGGGGTACGTCACGGGTCGGGGGTACGTCACGGGGCATGGTGGGGGTGCGTCACGGGGCATGGTGGGGGTACGTCACGGGGCATGGCGGGGGTACGTCACGGGGCATGGTGGGGGTACGTCACGGGGCATGGCGGGGGTACGTCACGGGTCGGGGGTAAGTCACAGGCCAGGGCGTGGGTACATCACGTCGCAGGGCGGAGGTACATCACGAGGCGGGGGTACGTCACAGGCCAGGGCGTGGGTACGTCACGGGGCAGGGTGGGGGTACGTCACAGGCCAGGGCGGGGGTACGTCACGGGGCAGGGCGGGGGTACGTCACGGGACAGGGAGGGGGTACGTCACAGGCCAGGGCGGGAGTACGTCACGGGGCAGGGCGGGGGTACGTTACGGGGCAGGGGGGGGGGTACGTCACGGGGCAGGGCGGGGGTACATCACGGGGCGGGGGTACGTCACGGGGCGGGGGTACGTCACGGGGCGGGCGGGGCTACGTCACGGGGCAGGGTTGGGGTACATAATGGGGCAGGGTTGGGGTACATAACGGGGCAGGGCGGGGGTACGTCACGGGGCAGGGTGGGGGTACGTCACGGGGTGGGGTGCATAATGGGGCAGAGCGGGGGTAGGTAATGGGGCCGGGGCACCCCCTTCTTCCTCACCCAACCCCCAATCTCCTCTCTTCTCACCTTCCCCACTTGCCTCCCTGCCACCACTTCCTCTCCCCCTCCCGTTCGCCCCCTCCTCTCCATCCCCCTTCACCTCCTGCCCTCCTCCTCCCCCCGCCCCTTCAAGCACTAGTAATGTTCACGCGTTAGTAATGTCCTGTTTGCCAGCTTGTTGACCCTCTATGTTCCACTCCTGCAGGGTTTAGGAGCCGTTGCTGTGGATGGAGAAACGGGGACGTGTGTGGCCATTGAGGACAGCCAGGGTGCAGGTGAGCCCCCTTCTGCTCACTGTGCGGGCTGAGCTTGGAGGGGCTGAGCTTCGATGGAGGACCACATGACGGGGCACAACAATGGGAAGCGTTATGAGTGTGACGTGTGTGTCAAGGCCTGCCGGAGCCCGGAGATCCACTGACGGGTACACACGGGCGAGAAGCCCTATGCCTGGAACTGAAAGTGCGCAGGCGCCTGCACACTGGGGAGCGGCCCTACACCTGCAGCGACTGCGGCAAGGGCTTCACCCGCCCCGCGGAACTGTTGTCCCACCAGCGCACCCACGGCGGGGAGCAGCCCTACACCTGCACCCAATGCAGCAAGGGCTTCAGCAGATCCAGCAGCCTGCTGGTGCACCAGCGCTCCCACACCAGTGAGCGCCCCTACATCTGCACCCAGTGCGGCAAGAGCTACACCAGCTCCTGCAGCCTGCTAAACCATCAGCGCTCGCACAATGGCGAGCGCCCCTACACCTGCACCCAGTGAGGAAAGGGATTCACCGACTCCAGCAGCATGCTGGAGCACCAGCACACCCACACCAGCGAGCACCGCTACATCTGCGACCAGTGCGGCAAGGGCTTCACCCACTCCAGCAGGCTCCGTGATGTACCTCCGCCCTGCACGCTGGCGAACATCCCGTTTTCAGCCGGGTGGGTGGAGAGCGCTTTGCCATGGCCTCGCACACCCTGTCTCACCAGCATGTGCACACCAGTGGCCAGCCCTACGACTGCCCGTACTGTGGCGAGGCGTTTGACAGCTTGCGGGGGTTGCGGCAGTACCGGCGGGCCCACGCCGGTGAGCCGCTACTCCCACTGTGACAAGAGAGCATGGGGCCTGCGGAAGCACCAGCGGATACACACCAGAGAGAGACCCTTTGTGTGCGCTGAGTGTGGCAAGGGTTTCACCCGCATGACCAGTCTATAGCAGTACTGGCGTGCCCACAGCGGAGAGCGTTCCTTCCCCTGCCCGTCCTGTGGTTAGGGCTTCACCCGCCTTGTCCACCTGCTGGAGCACTGGCGAGTCCACACTGGCCAGCACCCCTTCACCTGCCCGCTCTGTGGCAATGCCTTTGTCCGCTCCACCAGCCTGCTGGCACACCATCATGTGGATAGGCGCTGTTTAGGTAAACACAAAATGTTAAAAGGAATGGGTAACGTTTCTGGTCGAGACCCTCTGTCTAGACCCGAAATGTCACCTAGTCCTTCTCTCCAGAGATTCTGCCTGTCCCTCTGAGTTACTCCAGCATCTTATGTTCTTTTTTGTAAACCAGTATCAGCAGTTCTTTGTTTTTAAACCATTCAAGTTAACTGTATGCAATACTCCAAATTCTACCTGACCAATGCCCCTTAAAGCTGCACATATACATTCCTTATCTCACATCCTTTTATCTCCTTATTTTCCCTCGCCTCTGTCACTTACTTCACTCATCTGCCAATCACCCCCTCATCTATGAACATAGTTTCAGTCTGAAGTAGGGTCCTGACCCAAAATGTCACAACTCCATGTTCTCTACAAATGCTGCCTGACCTGCTGAGTTACTCTAGCAGTGAAATGTCACCTATCCATGTTCTCCACAGATGCTGCCTGACCTGCTGAGTTACTGCTGCATTCTGTGAAACGTCACCTATCCATGTTCTCCACAGATGCTGCCTTACCTGCTGAGTTACTCCAACACTGTGTGAAATGTCACCTATCCATGTTCTACACAGATACTGCCCGACCCGCTGAGTTACTCCAGCATTCTGTGAAACGTCACCTATCCATGTTCTCCAGAAATGCTGCCTGACCTGCTGAGTTACTGCAGCACTTTGTGTTAGACTCATGAGTGATACAGTGTGGAAACAGGACCTTCGGCCCAACTTGACCTCACCGACCAACATGTCCCAGCTACACTAGTTCCACCTGCCTGCATTAACCGTCCAAATTGTCCTATCCGTGTAACTGTCTATAACAGTTTCTTACACGTTGGGATAGTCCCAGCCTCAACTACCACCTCCGGCAGCTTGTTCCATACATCCATCACCCTCTGTTGAAAAGTTAACCCCTCAGAATCCTGTAATCTTTTCACCTTGAACCCATGTCCTCTGGTCCTCAATTCCTCCACTCTGGGCAAGAGATTCTGTGCATCTAACTAAATTGTTTTCCGTGCAAGATTCCAGCATCTGCAGTTTCTTGTGTCTTCATCACCTATATCCACCTATGACTTCTGAAGAAGGGTCTCAACCTGAAACATCACACATTGCTTCTCTCTAGAGATGCTGCCTGTCCTGCTAAGTTACTCCAGCATTTTGTATCCACCTATCACTTGCCAGACTTTGTCCAACCCCCATCTCTCTTTACCAGCTTCCTCCCCCTACCCTCTCCAATCAGTCTGAAGAAGGTCCTGACTCAAAACGTCGCCTGTCCATTCCCTCTAAAGCGGTGGAGGAACTCAGTGGGTCAGGCCGCATCTGTAGAGGGAAGGCAATCAAAGGCGACCACTCCCACCTCTCTTTTCCAAATTTCTACATCCCCCACACCAAGCAGTCTGAAGAAGGGTCCTGACCTAGAATGTTGCCTGTCCATGCTCTCCAGAGGTGCAAGTTACTCCAGGAGATTGTGTCTCTTTTTGTAAACCAGCATCTGCAGTTCCTTGTATCTAGACTTGGCGTGCATTTCACCCTACACTTGCGCTCGGTTCGCCAAGGCCTGCTGGATCTCCCGGGTACCAACCATTTTAACTTACCTTCCCATTCCCACACATTGGCTGTCTGTCCTGGGCCTCCTCAATTGCCAGAGTGAGGTGACATGCAAACTGGAGGAACAGCACCTCATAGCTTACAGCACAATTATTTGAACATTGAATTCTCCAAATTAAACGGACATCCTCCCCACTCCCTCGTGGGTCATCTCGTCGTCATTCCTCTTTCTTTTTCTCGCTGGCCGTATTTTAAGTATGTTTTGAAAGTGTGTTTTAGTGTTTCTAGGTTTGTTTTACATCGGGTGGGGGGGGGGGGGGGGAGCAGAATTGGGGGAATCCCAATTCCATCATTCTGCCGCGACGGCTTCGGACATCGGACCGTCGGCAGCAGCGACTGCGGAGGGTTCAATAGCCCCGACCACGGGTGAACAAACGAGGAAGATGATTGAACTTTATTACCTTCCATCACAGTGAGGAATGTGGATTCCGCTGTGGTGGATGTTTCTGTTAATTTTTTATTTTATGTGGCTGTGTGTCTTGTTGCTTTTTACTTAGTATGGCTGTATGGTAACTCAAATATCACTGTACCTTAATTGGTGCATGTGACAATAAAATTGAACTTGAAAAGCTTTCCTCTATATCTGTATCTATCTATCTCCATAATTATAAAACTCTGATCTTGGATGTGTGTGTGTGTGTGTTTATTTATTTGTTTGTGTGTTGTCACATCGTCTCGAAAAAAAACAGCGCGTTAATGGCCCCCTCTCTCTCTAGCCATGCCTGCGAGTTGGGGCTCTCTTCCCCTGGCATCTCTTCCCCTGGCATCTCTTCTCCCTATCTCCCCCCCTCCCCCCCAGCCTACCCACCCTCCCCCCTCTCTCTCTCTCTCCCTCCATTCTCTCCTCCTCCTCTCTCTCTCACCCAGCCTCTCTTTCCCCCTTCCTCCCCTCCTCCCCACCTTTTTTCTTATCTTTGAGATAAAACAAAGCTGCAAACTGAAGCAGAGAGTGAGTCGTTGAGGGGGGTGAGGGAATATGTGTGTGTGGGAGGGGACTAAAGAGGGGGAGTGAGTGAGGGAACACTGGCAGTGGAGGGATGAGGCTAGAAGGAGGGAAGAAGGGAGGGGGGCTGGAGAGGAGGGAGGGAGTGAAGGGATGGAGGGAGCAGGGGATTAGGAAACACAGTGGGAGTAGAGGGAGTGAACAAGCGCGGGGTGGAGGGGGGAGGGAGGAGGGGAGTGAAGGAACAGAAGGAGGGAGGGAGGGAGGGGAGGAGCTGGTAGAAGGGAGTGAGCGGCGGCGGCGGCGGCGGTTCGATGCAGCGGGGCCCGAGCGAGGATCAACCAACCGCCAGCGGGAGCGACGAGACCGGAGACCGTGTCTGGGCCCAGATGGAGCCCGAGCCGCACTGGACGGTGAGCGGGCGGGGAGAGGAGGAGGAGGCGGAGCCGGGGTAGAGAGAGAGAGAGAAATCCTTCCCCAACATATTATTTTTCTCAGCGGGTGCAGCAGCATCTATGGAACTGCACCCGCTGAGCTTCTCCGGCTTTTTTGTCTACCTTTGATTTTTCCAGCATCTGCAGTTCCTTCTTGAACATATTATTTTTCTCTCTCTCTCCCACAGTTTGAATCCAAACAGTTTCTGTCACCGACTCCTCTCGCCTCCCGCCCTTTACGCGGCCAATCACACGCTGTCTCCAAGGGGACTCGCGTCCAATCACATAAAGCGGTCACTCGGCGACCAATCAGCCGCTGTTGTCAAGGTTATCGCGTCCAATCACCGATCAGCTCCCCTTGAAATCCGCGTCGGTCTAATTTCCGGCCAATCACCCGCTGTCTCCAAGGGCGTCCCGTCCAATCACCAATCAGATGCCCTTCAAACTCCTGTCCAATCGACAAACCGGGTTGTTTCCCGGAGCAGAGGGGGAGCGAGGAGACAATGACAGTAAACATGCAGGTACAGCAGGCAGTGAAGAAAGCGTATGGCATGTTGGTCTTCATAACAAGACGAGTTGAGTATAGGAGCAAAGAGGCCCTTCTGCAGCTGTACAGAGCCCTAGTGAGACCACACCTGGAGTATTGTGTGCAGTTTTGGTCCCCTTGGTTTCTTGGTCCTCCAAAATATTCCAAATGGAATTTAAACTGGAGGTGGTGAAGGGAGGGCTTAAGCCAGAAAGGGTTATTGGGAAGAAAGAGCTACTTTAAATTTAGTTGCATCTGGTTGTGTAACTATGGTTGGGTGGAGATTATTCCATGCTTTAATTGTGCGGGGGAAGAACGAATTGCTGTACACATCTGTCTTTGTAGCTGGGATCACAAATTGGATCGAATGCCCTCATCTGCTCCTAATTGGTTTGGGTTTGGTGTAGGTCTTGTAGTCTATGTCGAGCTGACCATTTAACATTTTGTAAAAATACGTCAAACGGTGAGCTTCACGTCTGTCTTGGAGAGAGATCCACCCCAGAGAATTCAGAAGTTTGGTGACACTCGCTTCTCTCTCATAGGTGTTAGTAACAAATCGAGCTGCCCTAATTTGAGGAAGGACATTCTTGTTATTGTGGGAGTGCAGCGTAGGTTTGCAAGGTTAATTCCCGGGATGGCGGGACTGTCATCTGCTGAGACAATGGAGCGGCTGGGCTTGTATACTCTGGAGTTTAGAAGGATCTTATTGAAACATATAAGATTATTAATGGTTTGGACATGTTGGGGGAGTTCAGAACCAGGGGCCACAGTTTAAGAATAAGTAGTAAGCCATTTAGAACGGAGGTAAGGAAACACTTTTTTCTCACAGAGAGTTGTGAATCTGTGGAATTCTCTGCCTCAGAGTGGAGGCCGGATATCTGGATACTTTCAAGAGAGTGCTAAATAGGGCTCTTAAAGATAGCAAAGTCAGGGGATATGGGGAGAAGGCAGAAACGGGGTACTGATTGGGGATGATCAGCCATGATCATTATTGGTGTTCCACTCCCTTTCCTGCTGGACATATACAGGAAGAGATGTATCAGCAGAGCCATCTCCATCATCAAAGACCCATTACCACCCATCGCATCACATATTCTCCATCCTGCCATCTGGGAAGAGGTACAGGAGCATTAGCTGCAAAACCAGCAGGATGCTCCTCAGCTTCTTCCCGCAGGCTATAAGACTGATAAACGGACTTTGCCCCCTGCCAAAGTATCGCGCACCAACCACCAACCTGGACACACTGCAGCAGAGCCACTGTCGTGCCGCTGCCGATCGGAACGCCTGTTGATGTTTAGTAGAGAGTAGTGTGTTTAATTTGTTCATGATATATGTATTTTTATTTCTATTTATTTTTTACTGCACACTGAAGCGACACTGGTTAAGCAACTTTTTTTGTTTCCTCTGGGTATGTGAGTACTCAGGAAAATGACAATAAAGATATACTATACTATGATCACATTGAATGGCGGTGCTGGCTCGAAGGGCCGAATGGCCTACTCCTGCACCTATTGTTTACATCTCTCTCCTGGGAAGGTGCCTCAAGAGGACCGTCCGCCTGGAGATCGCCAGTGGTAAGTTAATCAGTTAGGGTATCAATTATGGGAGGAGAGGTGGGAGTATCAAATATGTATTTAGTTGAGTTTCCACGCTCTATCTCCAAATTAAACTAGTGTGTGAACGGGCGATCGCTGGTCGGCACGGACTCGGTGGGGCCGAAGGGCCTGTTTCTGCGCTGTATCTCTAAATTAAATTAGTGTGTGAACGGGCGATCGCTGGTCGGCACGGACTCGGTGGGCCGAAGGGTTTGTTTCTGCGCTGTATCTCCAACCTATACCCGCACACTAACTCTGAAGTAAAAAAAGAGAAAAAGGGCATGGGTGATATTTTGGGGTGAGAAAATGACCGTTTCCGCCCCATATCCTCGAAAAATTGCCATTCTCGCCATATTCTGCGGTCTTCTCTTGATGATCGTGATCTTCTCTGGAATTGTGGTGGCGTTTCGGATCACAGGGTGAGTGGATGGAGAGAGAGGGGGAAGGGAGAAAGGGGGCATGAGAGAGGGGGGAGTGAGAGAGAGAGAGAGGGGTGAGGCAGAGGGGGGAGAGAGAGTGGGGAGAGTCAGAGGGGGAGAGAGAGAGTGGGTGAGGAGAGAGAGAGGGGGGGGAGAGAGAGGGCAGAGAGAGAGGGGGGGGGTAGAACTTAGCCAAAGCCCACAACACAGGCCCGAAGTCTATAGACCAGGCCTGGGGCCCACAACACAGGCTCGGAAGCCCAGAATCTAGGCCTGGAGCCTATAACGCAGGCTCGGTGCCTACAACACGACCATGAGGCCCACAAAACACAGGATTGGAGGCCAAGAACGCAGGCCAGAACAAAGGCCAAAACCCACTACCAGGCCCGGAGCCTTCAACACAGCCCAAGGCCTACAACACAGGCTCTGAGGCCCAGAGCTTAGTCAAAGCCCAGAACTTGAATCAAATCATAAAACACAGTCCTGGAGCCTATAATACAGCCCTGTGGCCTACAAAACACAGGCTTGTGGCACCAGAACTTAGGCCAAAGCCCAGAACTTAGACCCCGAGACTATAACACAGGCCCAGAGCCTATAATAAAGCCCTTCTTGTGAATGAAACATAAATAAACCAAGGGAATAGTTGGATCTCACGCCGGGTGTTGAGCAGCCAGGTTGCCTCTGCGTCAATGTCTGCCAGGCCCTGAGCTCCATTTGTTTAAGAAGGAACTGCAGATGCTGGAAAATCGAAGGTAGACAAAAGTGCTGGAGAAACTCAGCGGGTGCAGCAGCATCTATGGAGCGAAGGAAACTGAAGAGGGGTTTCGGCCCGAAACGTTGCCTATTTCCTTCGCTCCATAGATGCTACTGCACCCGCTGAGTTTCTCCAGCACTTTAGTCTACCTGAGCTCCATTTGGTGGGTGTTAGAGCGGGCACCCAGAGATGACATGGTTGGCTGTCTGTTGTTCTGCTCCGCATTCACAGGCTGGGCTCTGGCGGAGCCCCAGCTCCACACACTGGCATTGAAACGCCCAACTCCAGTACCAAGTCTTGAGCTTCACCCATGCTCCTCTGGGGAGGTCAGACCCTGGACAGCTTTTATCTGGTGAAGAGGTGTAGCTGTGTAATGGAGATGAGGTTGCCTTCCACTCCTGTGGCCACTTTGTGGCTATCCAGTGTGCTTTTGTCTCAGTTGTCTGGATGGATGCTAAGAATTGTTTTCCATGTGGAGCAAAGGGGTGGCGGGACTTCAGTCGGGGTGGCCTCTGCTCTCTGCTGATAGCCTGATGGAGGAGATGATTGATCTGATAGCCGTCAGAGCCTGTTATACAGTCCTGTGGCCCAGATCCTACAACACAGGCCCAGAGCCTAAAACACAAGCCCAGAACCTATAACCCAGGCCTGGAGCCTATAATGCAGGCCTGGAGCCTATAATACAGGCCTTGAGCCAATAACACAGGCCCAGAGCCTATAACAAAGGCCTGGAGCCTATGACACAACCCTGGAGCCAATAACACAGGCCCGGAACATATTACACAACCCTGGAGCCAATAACACAGGCCCGGAGCCTATGATACAACCCTGGAGTCTATAACACAACCCTGGTGTCTATAACACAACCTTGGAGTCTATGACACAGGCCTGGGGCTTATGACACAGCCCTGGAACCTGTGACACAAACCTGGGGCCTACGAAACACAGGCTCTGAAGTTTCAGAACTTAGGCAAAAGACCAAAACACGGGCCTGCGGCCTAAAATACAGGACCTGAGCCCACGACTAAGGTCCGGAGCCTATAAAACAGCCCCGAGGCCTAAGAAACAGGCCCAAAATCTCAGAACTTAGGGCAAAGCCCGGAACACAGACCTGGGGCATAAAACACAGGCCCGATGCCAATGTACAAAACCTCTGAACCAAAGAGCATTATTGCGAGATATTTTTGTGGATGCTTCCTGACAGATGTAATATATTTGTGTATTTATGCTGAGAACTAAATGGTTTAGGTGCAGCTTTTTGTGCCAAAAATCAGCAATTAGACGACGAAATAAAATAAAATAAAGCATGATTCCCCCTTTCTCTCTCCCCATCTCTCTCCCCGTCTCTCCCCCCTCCCCCTCCCCCCTCGCTATCTCGTTTGGCGGAGGGCGATGTCCGTCAGAGGGGCGGGGCTATGGCTCGATCTATAGGACGTAATCGCCTGCGGCGGCAACGCGGTTCTGATTGGTGGGACGCATGGAGGGGACGGTACCTGTTTCTTTGTGACGTCGGGGTAGGGGAGAAGCGGTACCTGTCATGTGAGGTGGGTCCGACTGCAGCCTGGTGCGGGGCCGCGGCCGACAGGACGAGGACGCTCAGCGACAGAAGCTCAGGTGGGAACAGCCGCCGCCGCTCAGCCCCGCATCCTCACCCCATCCCCTCGTCAGGCCTGCACTCTGCTTAAAATGCTGTGAGATTCGATTTGCTGCCTGGCCTGCACTCTGCTGGATGTGTTGTGAGATTGGATTTGCTGCCTGGCCTGCACTCTGCTTGAAATGCTGTGAGATTGGATTTACTGGCTGGCCTGCACTCTGCTTGAAGTGCTGTGAGATTGGATTATCTGCCTGGCCTGCACTCTGCTTGAAGTGCTGTGACATTGGATTTGCTGCCTGGCCTGCACTCTGCTTGAAGTGCTGTGAGATTGGATTTGATGCCTGGCCTGCACCGAATGATGACTTTTGAGTAAATTCGCAGATTTTCTATGTTAAACTTTGACCGCTCTATCTTTCTATATTAAAATTATCTTTTTTTAATCAACAGCAAAGAGGCATCAAGAGGCAGTGAACAGCAGAACACAACAAGAGGCACAACAAGAAAAACTGAATTTAATAAATCTCATCTTTAATATTTAAATTGTTGTTATATTTTAAGAGTCATTCACATTTTAAACTTTAATAAATCATTTTACCTCTTGCCATGCCTGTGTGTTCTTCGCAATGAGAACCTAATAGGCAGGAAAGGCTGTGCTGTCGGAGAACCACTAATAGTGTATTGAGGGGGTGAGAGGAGATGGACTGAATGCGTGGGGGAGGGGAATGACAAGGAGCAGAGTGCGGGAGTGAACGGAGGAGGGGTGACAATGAACTGCCACCACACCAGACGTGAGTGACTGGAATGCCATGAGTAAGTGAACTACCAGTCCACCAGCCATGAGTAAGTGAACTGCCAGCCCACCAGCTGTAAATGACTGAAGTGCCAGCCCACCAGCCATGACTTAGTGAACTGCCAGCCCACCAGCCATGACTTAGTGAACTGCCAGCCCACCAGCCATGACTCACTGAACTGCAAGTCCAAAAATTCATTCAGTACAAAATATCCATACTAGTCCTCTGGAAACCAGTCCTTCAGCCCAAAACACACATACTAGCGCTACAGAGATCCATGCAATGATAGACTTTCCTCCATCATTGCTGTGATCTGTAAAAAAATATGAAAATTTCTAAAATAGATTCTCCACCCTCTTCCCCCTTCTCTCCGACACACTCAGACATCTGTTTTGGGCAGAATTTCTGGCAGTTTCTGAGCTGCCAGCTAGCCAGGCCTGAGTTATTGAGCTGCCAGGCCTCAGTGACTGAGCTGCCAGCCCAAGAATTCATTCGGCCTACAATCTCCATACAAGCCCTCTAGAAACCAGTCCACAACGCGCATGCTAGCGCTCCGGACTGGTTGCAGGTGAGAGGGAGAGAGCGGAGAGCGAGAGAGTGTGATTCTGTCTATGTGTGTGTGTGAGAGAGAGAGAGAGAGAGAGAGAGAGAGAGAGAGAGAGAGAGAGAGAGAGAGAGAGAGAGAGAGAGAGCGAGAGAGAGAAGGAGAGAGAGAGAGAGAGAGAGAGAGAGGAGAGAGAGATGGAGAGAGAGAGAGAGAGAGAGAGAGAGTGCGATTCTGTCTATGTGTGTGTGAGTGTGTGTGTGGGAGAGGGGAGAGAGAGTGTGCGATTCGGTCTATGTGTGTGTGTGTGTGTGTGTGTGTGAGAGAGAGAGTGTGTGATTCTGTCTATGTGTGTGTGTGAGTGTGAGTGTGTGAGAGTGAGAGGGAGGGGGGCGGGAAAAGATTTAGAGTGTGTGTGTGAGAAGGGGGGGAGAAAGATTGTGAGTGTGAGGGAAAACGAGGGTATGTTTGTGTGTGAGAGAGAGAGGGGTGAGTATATGTGAGATGTGAGAAGCAGCGAGGCAGAGGCTGGGAAAGAGAGAGAGAGGGGAGAAAAAGAGGGAGTGTGTGTGAGAGAATGTGCGTGTATGTGTTTGTGCGTGTGAGCCAGAGAGAGAAGGGTATGTGCGAGTGTGTGGGATAGAGAGAAAGGGAGGGAGAGAGAGAGAGGGGGGAGAGAGTTTGTGTGTGAGAGTAGGTGTGCGAGAGACAGAGAGAGGGTGAGCGAAAGAGATAGAGAATGTGTAAGAGAGATAGAGAGAGTGTGTGTGTTTGGGTATGTGAGAGATAGAAAGAGAGGAGAAAGAGAGAAAGTGTGTGTGTGAGAGAGAGAGACCGAGCTGAGTATGTGTGAGAGGGAGGGGTAGAGAGAAAGAGAGGGGGAAGACAAGCAGAGAGGATGAGCGAGATAATGTGTGTGTGTGTGTGTGTGAAGGACAGACGGAGAGAAAGAGTGTGCTGGAGAGAGAGGGAGGAGAGTAGGAGAAATGCTGTGTGAGTGTCAAGTCTCCTAATGTTTTTGCAGTTTCCCCGCTTGAAAGGGATTTAATTTATCTACCCCGAAATGATGAACTGGATTCACTCAGACCAAACACTTCTTTTCCACCTTTTATTTTCTCCTTCTTTTATTTTGGCAGATTAGTTTTTTCAGTTTAGGTCTTTATCAGTGGGTCTTTAACAGTTTTGGTCTTTAACAGTTTTGGTCTTTAACAGCTTTGGTCTTGATCAGGTGAAAAACCGGCTGCCAATCGGGTCTGTAGAAAAATCAGTCCTGCTTGCCTTTTCTGGCTCTCGCGGCAGTCTTTTCGGACAGTCTTTTTGATTTACTGCTGGATTCACTGCTCGCAAGTTTCTTGTGGCTTCTGGTGCTCTGTGCCCTTTTGACCCCCAGGCAGAACTCGGCAGGCTGGGGTTCCGCCCACTTTAATCACTTCTCGTTGTAGCATTTCTCTGCTCGCAAGTTTCTTGCATTTCAGTTTGACTTGACACCTCCCACTCGATCTTCCAATGGAACCACTTGGGAGATCGACGCTTTAAAGTCAAACTTTGAATGGGGGTTTGAACTTAGTCACCTGATGCATTTTTGTCTTGTTCTTCTACTGGAAGTAAGACAACTCCCCAGACTTTGAGTTTTACCCTCTTCTTGACGTCATCGTGTACGTGGTAGGGTCCAAAGAGGTCTACTGTTGTAAACTCAAAAGGAGCAGCAGGTTCAGTTCTTTCAGGCGGCAGATCACTCATTACTTGTTGACATTTCTTTGCTTTTGCTTTCTTGCAGATTATGCAGTGATCAACAACTTTTTGAGCAATTCTCCTTCCTTTTATGACCCAAGCCTTTTTCTCATTTTAAGCAAGGTCCCAGCCACTCCGTCATGACTCTCCCTGTGAGCCTCCCGAGCTAGCAGCATGGACACCCAGGCATCAACGGGTAGGATGGGAACAGCAACTTTATCCTCTTCAAAGCTCTGCACTCTGCCACCACAAACCATCAGCCCAGAATATTGGTCTTTATAGGCTACCAGTCGATCTGTTTTGGTGCTTGGGAAAGTTGTGCCCAATTGCGCAGCACAAAAATGTCTTTTAGAGCATTTTCTCGTTCTCTTACTGTAATGACTCCTGTCAAAGAGATGGCCTCCCACTTTGGATTGTTTAGGGCTTTCCACAAGATGATACCACTTCTCCACTTGAATTTGACTGTGTAGCTCAAATACTTCTTTAAACGTGAGGCGAACACTGCTCCACACATCTCTGCTTTAACAGCGTCTCCTCTGTGGTCCAAGGGAGTTAACTTGGCCTTGGATTCCACAAGTCTGACAATTGGGCCATGGTCTGAATCCCATCTCAGGTACATCACTGCCCCGTAGGTGTGCTCACTTCCGTCAGAAAAGGTGATTCCCAAGGGTTCAGTTGCGGAGCAAGAGGGAGTCAGTGCCCTGACGAACTTGACTTTTCCAAGTTGTTCGTACTCTTCAAAGAGCTTAATTGCATCCTCCCTGAGTCCATCTGAGAGTGCCATGTCCCATGTGTCTCTGACCGAACAGCTTCCCTCTTTTGCTTCTTGGAAAGCTCTGCGTACTAGAATCACTCCCTTTTGCTTAACAGGAGCCACTATGCCGATGGGGTCATATAGCCCTGCTACCTGGCTGAGAAGCTCTCTTCTTGTTAGGGGATTTGGCGTCTGAGTTTTGATTTGCTCTTGTAGAAGGCTTTGACCAAGCCGCATCTTTTTCTTTCTCTTGGAGAAATTGATTCCCACCATAACGTGGAGCATGTCCTCTTCAACAATGTAGCCCAGACCAAGTGCCTTGTTATCATCACCATGCATTTGGTTTGGTAGGATCATGCTTTTTGTTTTGCTTTTCTTTAAAGCATCATTGTCCTCCTTCCTCCCACTTTGGCCAGACAGAACCCAAGGCTTGAGCTCAAACCCACCAGCTTTTAGGATTCGTTCCACATTTGCTGTGATGATTCTCAACTGGTCGAGGCTGTTG
The DNA here is from genome assembly GCF_010909765.2 of Amblyraja radiata. Lineage (NCBI taxonomy): Eukaryota > Metazoa > Chordata > Chondrichthyes > Rajiformes > Rajidae > Amblyraja > Amblyraja radiata. Next base: position 92,100 of record NC_045997.1, read on the forward strand.
TGAGATGTGAGGATGTCGTCAACATAGCTGTCTTTCTGGAGTACTTGCTGCTCATCCTTGAGGTGGGTAAAAGAAGGAAGATTAGCAGTCTCACGCATTTCCAACTGTGCAATGCACCCCGCAGGTTTGTCTCCGATGTTCACTCTTGTGATAGCATACTCTCCCAGCTCCTCGTCCTCGGAATCTCGCCAGAGGAATCTGTGTAAGTGTACTTCACGGTCCTCCAATCAGACTGAGTTATACATCTTCTTTATGTCTCCCAGAGCAGCATAGATTCCGCCTCTGAATCTGAGGAGGACGGCGCGAATTTGGTTGAGGACGTCTGGACCTTTCATCAGCAAATCATTTAAGTTGACACCATTGCACTTTTGGCTGCTGTTCCACACTAGTCTCACTGGGGTTGTGACAGAGTGGGGGTTTGGAGCAATAAGGTGACTCACATACCACACTGGTCCCTTCCAGTTTGCAATCATGTCTTCGGACAATTTGATTGCAGCCTTTCGGTCCACCATGTCGTGCACCTGAGCTGTGTAGGCACTTTTCCATTCAGGTTCTCTGGATAGCTGCCTCTCCGTCCTGAGAAATGTGGCTTCCACTGTCCTTTTATTATTTGGTAGAGAAGCTGGGTCTTCCAACCAAGGATAGCTAGCATGCCAATGTGGGTCTTTACTGTGACGGTCTCCTGTTACGTAGGTGAGGCCTTCCCTTACCACTTCGAGCTCTCTCTCTTCAGCAAGAGTCATTTCTTTTCCGCCTGGCTGGCAGTTTCCACAGCGGCAACCCCCGCACTTTGGCTCGCATGCTGCTCCAATGCTATCCCACTTCCACCAATCCAAGAAGTCCCGATTGGCGGTTGATGTGCGTGACTTCTGAACTTTGACGGCGACCTGTCCGTTTGGTGAAAGTTCCTCAGGGACTGGGGCAGTGAGCTCCTCATACTTTAAAGCAGCTGTTCTCATTGATCTTGCGAAGTGTGTTTTGGACATGTGGGCTGACATGGTAAGCTTCTCAAACAGCTCAGGATGACAATCTCCAACAGTCTTTCCCAGTGGTCCATCCCACAGAATGAGATCTCCAACAGTTCTAATCCTCTGAGGCGCTAGCTGACCTTCTCTATGGCTTATGAGCAAATGTATCTCTTTTGGTCTCACAAGTTCCTCAAGTGGGACGTCTGGAAAGAACTTTTGCAGCTGCTGTGGTGTCACATGTTTGTGAACATCTGCAATGCTATCCAACCCATAACAAACTAACTGGTGCGACTTGAGTGTGCCCTTGGGTGTCTTCACTCGGATCTTTAGAAGGTAGCGCATTGTCTCTACGTGGACCTTCATCCCCCCAACTCCATGGACGATAAGCGTGATGTCTTCACTCCTAAGGTTCAGTCTACTCGCAGCCTTGTGAGTTATGTAGTTGGTATCTGAAGCCAAGTCAATTAATGTCCCAACCTTTTGTCCAGCATTTGCCATGACCTCCAGAAGCATCATAATCACTGGATGCTCTTGCAGTCCACCTTCCTTTAGGAGGCTTGGCTGATGCTTTGCAGTGTTGAAGGCTCTTGATGCAGTGTTGGAGAACACATCTCGGCATTGTTTTGCCAACTCTGGTGGAAGTTTGCTGAAAAACTCCTCTTGGTCCACTGTATATTTCTTCTTGCTTTTATCTTCCTCTGGACCAAATTTACTCCTTCTCTGATCCACACTGCTTTTCCTCATCTCATAATTGGGGCACAGATAAAAATGATGCTCAGGAGTTTGTTCATCCTTGCAGATTTGATTTTTACACAGATATGCAGGTTTGCAGTATGAACCATCATCATGAACTTCAAGACACTTTTTGCATGCTCCCAATTTCTTTACTGCAGCTCTTTTCTCTGTCAGCTTTAGCCCTCGAAACTGCCTGCAGAAGTACAGCTTCCTTTTATGCTTCATGTCACCACAGACTACACAACTTGTGTGGTCATTTTCTGACTTGGTAGACTTGGTTCTGGCATGTCTTGGTTCAGTCCGAGTTTCCTTTCTACTCGGCTCCTCGTCCCTCAGTTGCTCGAGCTGTTCGTATATGCTCTCCTGCTCTTTGAGAAATGACAAGAGACTGTCAAACCGTTTCTCTGGTGCCACACCATTCCTCTTGTCGGCTACATAAACCAGCCATTCCTTCTTAAGGGTTTCTGGAAGCTTGGTTTCAATTGATTTTGTCATCAGTGGATTTTTAATAGCGCCTGTGTCTCCGAGATCGCTCAAGTCATTAAGCGCCTTTTCCACAGCTTGAATTAATTCCACTATTTTACGTGGCTGATGTCCTCTGACAGGTGGGATTCTCTGAAGCTCCTCCACTATCTCAATAGCAATAGCTGTTTGATTTCCAAACCGGTTCTCTAGGACACGAAAGATATCATCTGCAGTGTTATAACTTGTGAGGCGGAGGTCTCTTGTAATTTTGTCCTCCAGACTGTCCAGCAATTGAACCTTCTTCACCTCATTTGATCCAGTGGGTTCACCTTGCTTTTGCAGTGCTTCCCAATCCTTCCTCCATCTATAAAAGTCACGCTTGTTTCCAGTAAACTTAGGAAGGGCCGTGGGCCTCAGTCTGATGGCTGGTGAAGGATAATTGAAAGCTTTCGCCGCTTGTGCTAATCCTTCAGCGTCCTTCTTTATTCTTGCCTGTATGAAGTCAGCCTTCCTGGAAACCAGCTTGGGGACGAGAAGCTCGAGTGTTCTTAGGTGTTTCTGGAAGCTCTCTTGCTCATCCAGAGGGACCCAACGTTTCCACCGACTGTACGTCTCCTTTGCAGTCTCTACCAGTTTCTGCAGGTGGTTAAGCATGAATTCGTATGCTTCTTGGTTGCTATTTGATGGTGCGGTGGCAGCAGCAAGTTCACATGCACCATCTGCTGTCTGTAGTGAGGTGGATAACTCAACATTTCCAAAGTTTGCCCATAGAGTGTCCTGGATGAGCCCTTTGACCTCTTTTAGTTTCGACTCACACTCCTTTGCAGTCTTTGCCAGGTCGGCATTTTGCTGTTCAGTTAACACAGTTTCTTCATCTGCGTCCAGCTCCGCCTCCAGCTCTGCAATGAGTCCAGCCTCCACATCGTCATTGGCTTCCATGACTTTTTCGGCCTCCTGCATGAGTTTGTTGAAATTGTTCCTGAGCTCCTCTTCAGACATTTCTTCATGGTTCCTAATGATGCTGTTAACAAGGCGAGAGAATGCCCGTTTTGCTGTTGTCCTCTTCAGCTTGAGCTGCTCAGCTGACTTTCCAGCAACTTCATCAGCCATGGTTTATCTTGACTTAACTGTCTCTTTTCCAGGTTTCCAGATCTCCTGGCCCCGCCCGGTTTTTCACTGTTAAGTCTTCTACTGTTTCCAGATCTCCTGGTCACAGCGGTTTTTCACTGTCAAGTCTCCTAATGTTTTTGCAGTTTCCCCGCTTGAAAGGGATTTAATTTATCTACCCCGAAATGATGAACTGGATTCACTCAGACCAAACACTTCTTTTCCACCTTTTATTTTCTCCTTCTTTTATTTTGGCAGATTAGTTTTTTCAGTTTAGGTCTTTATCAGTGGGTCTTTAACAGTTTTGGTCTTTAACAGTTTTGGTCTTTAACAGCTTTGGTCTTGATCAGGTGAAAAACCGGCTGCCAATCGGGTCTGTAGAAAAATCAGTCCTGCTTGCCTTTTCTGGCTCTCGCGGCAGTCTTTTCGGACAGTCTTTTTGATTTACTGCTGGATTCACTGCTCGCAAGTTTCTTGTGGCTTCTGGTGCTCTGTGCCCTTTTGACCCCCAGGCAGAACTCGGCAGGCTGGGGTTCCGCCCACTTTAATCACTTCTCGTGATTTCAATTGTAGCATTTCTCTGCTCGCAAGTTTCTTGCATTTCAGTTTGACTTGACAGTGAGAGAGAGAGACA